>NC_048298.1:49205412-49484917 GCF_013100865.1 Trachemys scripta elegans
AAAGCAACAGAGGGTCCTGTGGCACCTTTGAGACTAACAGAAGTACTGGGAGCATAAGCTTTCGTGGGTAAGAACCTCACTTGCATCTGTCTCTTGCATCTGAAGAAGTGAGGTTCTTACCCACGAAAGCTTATGCTCCCAGTACTTCTGTTAGTCTCAAAGGTGCCACAGGACCCTCTGTTGCTTTGGGCAAAGAAAGGATTTTTATAAATTTTCTAGACCGAAATTTTCAAAGGAGCCCAAGGAAGTTAGGTACTCAGCTTCTACTGATATTAAATTAGATTTGGGCACCTAGCTCCCTTAGGCAGCATTCTTTGAAAATCCCAAACGTTAATGCTCTGTGCTCATGAAAGTGCCCATGTTATAGCTAAATAGTTGAGTAATCAGCAAAATACTTGGGATTATGTTTCAAATTGGGTGTGTGTGGGTGTGGTGGTGTGCGTCTGTGTATGGGTGTGTGTGTATATAATAAGAATGGGGATGGTAAATTAGGAAGATTAAAGAAGAAAAACAAACAAACAAAAACAAATGTAATATCTGTTCTTCCTAAGTGAAAATAACTTCACAAAAATTCTTGGAAGCTTTCAATCCACTGTAAAAGAGTTATCTAGTTCTCCTTCTTGCTGATTAGAACTGAAATGTGATTCTAATACCTTTGGGCACTAAGCAGCCTCTTCTCTGTAAAAGCTTTAAGTATAAAACATATATTTCTTTTTCTCAATCTTATTCAGATGATGGAAGCTTCTTTGTATGATAAAATCATGGATCAACAACGTTTGGAGCCAGAGTTTTTCAGAGTTGGATTTTATGGGAAAAAGTTTCCATTTTTCTTGAGAGTGAGTAAATTCAGAATCAATTTTATGCACTAATTCTATCAGTCATGGTTTCATTCATCATCTCTTTCCCTACTTGAAAACTTTATTATGTCTTATGCCAGTTCTTCCTTTGTAGGAGATGGAAAATTCCAGGTGTTTTGTCTAATGGAGTAGCCTCTTAATATTCTTTTAGGGGAGTGAGCTATTTGTTCCCACAGAGTGGACAATAGCTCCTCCAAAACCATACATGGCTTGAACTCCAAGTATGTCTCGGTATACAAATGAGAGATCAGGCATCAGCTGTGAGATACTAGCGGAGCAATGCTTCCTCAAGAACCTTACTCCCATTTTGTTTTTATTGGTGACTACCCAGAAACCTGTCGGTGTGTGTTTGGGTGTGGGGTGGGGTCTACTGGGCAAAGGGGCAATTAGGAAAAGTAATCAACACCACCCCTTTACCAAGTACAGACTAGGGATAACTTTTTCAGCTACCTATGTCTCATTTTGAAAAGGGGCTTAGATACTTAGGATCCTAAGTCCCATTGACTTTTAATGAGACTTAGGCTCCGAAGTGCCTGAGTCACTCTTGAAAATGGAACTTAAGTGCCTTTGAATATTTTTACCCTAGTTTTCCCCTTGTGTTGACCCAGCTGATTTAACATTATTGCTTGGGAAATGGTGAATGTGCATATTTACTCCTGATAAGTTGGATAAAATCCTATAATATACAAAGATGATGCCCTGTCTTAAGTCCTATGCCCCCTGCCCACGGGTATAGGAAGCTGATGAAGAAGAGTATTTCCATAGCACTTGTAGGTATCAGCACAACCATTGTAAACAATCAGTGCTGCATTGGGAATTCCAGCTCCTGGCATCTGATGGTTTACATGAGGTTCATGTTGCACACACAAATGTTTAAAAAAGCCAAGCTGATCTGGTGGTGCGGGGGAACAGTGAGCGGCCATGTGGAAGATTCAGAGTTGGAGCAGGCTCAGTTACCCTCATTCTCTCTTCCCCCCCCTAAGGCAGGACAGGCAGAATATATCAGACTGGTGATCTGTGCAGTCTTTAGAGGAAGAGGCAATAAGGATGCATTCTGAAGGTTTCTTATCCCTTCCCTTTCTCCAAGGTGCATATCTATAAAGCAAGATTTTGGACTAACAAGCAAAAAAGTTTAGTACACCACACAAAGGACTTATGACTTTCCTGTTGCCTTCACCATCCATTACTTTACATTACCCGTGCATACTTTTAGCTAGTAAAAACAATGTTTGCCTTTCAGATCATGGCTTACAGAAATATGTAATGATTAGATTTTTCAGAATGCCTCAAGCAATAAAATGTATTTTATATGACACAATTACATTTGTTTCCTTTTGACTAAATCACTTTTTCCCTCCATATGTATTCATTTTCTGCTTTTGCCTTTTGTTACTTACCTTTTCCTTTGTTCAAGTAGTGCAGTAAGCATCCCAAAAAGCCCTCTTTTAAAAGTATGTGTCTTTATTTATTTAATGGTACCCAGTTATTTTCATGTAACTAGCTCTGCTTCTTCTGTACAGAATAAGGAGTTTGTTTGCCGAGGACATGACTATGAGAGATTGGAGGCTTTCCAGCAGCGAATGTTGAATGAGTTCCCACATGCCATTGCTATGCAACATGCCAATCAGCCAGATGAGACGATCTTTCAGGCAGAAGCACAGTGTATCCATACTTTCACAAGATCATACTCTGCAATTAATTTTTGCACACTTCTTAAAAAAAAAAATATACTGTTACAGCCAAATTCACATATGATCTAATTCCACTGAAATAATTGGAATTAGAAGTCAAATTCTTTTCTGATGTAACACTTTCTATTCATAATTTCTTCAGGTAAACTATTTCCAGTCATTCTTTTATTCTGTATGTTTTTGTTTGTTTGTTTGTTCAAAAATCCTTGATAGGAGATCACTGGTTAAACATTTTGATTTCATTTAAATTATTTTGCAGAACTGTCAGACTTTCAGCACTATGTCAGTTTAAGTTGCAATACTTCTAGTTCTTGATTTACAGAGCATGGCATCATAGGCTATGGGTGAAATCTGAAGGAGTATCCATTGTTAAATATTTTAATTTCCGTATACTAGATAGTTGCATTTTAGAAGTAAATGTGACTTGTTAAAAGAAATTAATGGTCTGGAAGCTTAAGGATGTGAACTTTCAGAATTTTTATTCCTTCAAGCTTCAGGAATCAGCCTACTTGTTTTGCTGGTGGTAAGCTAGTTTGCCCTTAACTTTTTACACATAGATCTGCAGATCTATGCAGTGACACCAATTCCTGAAAGCCAGGAGGTCCTGCAGAGAGAGGGCATCCCAGATAACATCAAGAGTTTTTATAAAGTGAATCACATCTGGAGATT
The DNA here is from genome assembly GCF_013100865.1 of Trachemys scripta elegans. Classification (NCBI taxonomy): domain Eukaryota; kingdom Metazoa; phylum Chordata; order Testudines; family Emydidae; genus Trachemys; species Trachemys scripta. The sequence continues at coordinate 49,208,630 of NC_048298.1, forward strand.
CCGATATGACAGGCCATTCCACAAAGGGACCAAAGACAAGGAGAATGAATTCAAGGTAAAGTACTGTGTAGTTTCCTGTGCTACTGATGCTGTATAACATTGTTCATAATAGTTTATAGTTATGTGCTGAATGAAGTAGATGAGAGTAAATTAAATGGATCCTGCAAATAATGGTAAATCAAGTGTCATTTCCATACTCTTCTGATTTTAATTAAAATAAGGAAGACAAACATAAGGCAAGATTGTCACTTGCCCTACATACCTGCACAAGGGAGTAAGAAAGCGTAAGAAGCCTCCTTACTTCCCGCCACACGCTATATGCATAAGCTACCTTGTAATCCAGGGCCAAGCCACAATTTAGTCCCTAATAAATAAATTATTATTAATCCTATTAACAAAAACATTGGTGTGTGGAAAATTTACCCTTGCGTTTTCCAGTACCAACCTTAACACTGACCCACAAGATACTTAGAAACTCTTTCAGCATACGCCTGCCTGGTTATATATATATATATATATATATATGTACCTAGTCAAAGATACTCATGTCTTAGTAATGTATATATGAAATACGTTTGTATATCTTGTGCTTCAATAAGGGAATTATTCAAATCGATAAAGTGCATTATCACATGTTGGTATTGCTGTAAACTTAGAGTAAGAACTATAATGGTAATAAAAAGCACCATAAAAATGAGCTTAATGAATCAGTTCTAAATTCTGATCAAGGTTTAGGATTCTTTAATTGTATTTTATATAAATATTATATTGTATACTGTAGGAACCTTGTAATTCAACAGACTTTTATGTCACAATAAATGCTTTTAAATTACTTTAAGATATTTGCCTAAAAGGCACTTAATAGTATTGTGTGTTTGTGGGTGACATATGCAATACACTTTGATATATTGTAGGAATTGATAAAGGAGAGTGAGTCACTCTTTTTAAACATAAGTATTTTTCCAATTTATTCCTTATCTCAGGAATACAAAAACTAGAAACTGTCCTTTTTCCCAACAGGTTAGGTTTTGAGTAGCTTTCATCTGTAGTCCATTTAGAGAACAGTATCTTTCACTCCTGAGATCAACAGAAATTAATAGTCAGTCCTAGATGGTAAAGGAGAAGATTACATATTCTACACTTTTGGGTAGTCATTTGAGCAGATTTGGCTATTACCACATTTCTGCCATTCAATATCACAAGACTGAAGCAATCCATCAGTTAAAAAAAAACTGCAGAAGATCTAACAAACCACAGAAAATAGGGCAAGGTGGCAAAAGCAGTGTGCATTCTAGATCGCATGTCTCCAAAAGAACAACACACACAATAATTTGCTTTTGTATTTTGCAGAGTCTGTGGGTGGAAAGAACAACATTGATCTTAGTGCAGAGTTTGCCTGGGATATCCCGCTGGTTCGAAGTGGAAAAACGTGAAGTAGTGAGTATGAAGAGATCTGTTAATAGACTCTTGCTTCTGAGTTCATTTTGGATACTGAGTTAGCAACTAGGTTACTTCTTTATATGTACAGCATGTAATAAACCAGATTTAAAGATTTATTAGTAATATCTAGAGTTGCTAGTGGCAGGAATCCATATCACCCCGCTTTTTATGCTTAATAAATGATTCTTAAATCCTTCTATGGTATCTAGTTCCCATAAATAACTGAATAGCACTGGTAGGAACCACCAACCGTCATTGTGATTGATTCAAACAATTCAAGCCAAAAAAACAAGAAAAATATAGTCAGAAGTGACACTTAATGTCAGCAAGTTATTTTTTTAGAACCTGATATGACAGTGTTCAGTGCTTAGATTATTTATGGCCTAACATGTCTTTGGTATACTTGAAAGGTAATCATTCTCAGGGCCCCCGTTCTGCTATAAGTGCCAGGGGGGTGGATCCCTCTCTCTGCATGGAGCCCTGTTAAAGTCACTGGGTCTCTGCATGGGCGCAGAAACCTGCCTACGTGAAGCTCATTGTAAGATCAAGGTCTAAAGTAGCAGCCCATTACTACCAGCTTGTAATTTATTGTTTTTCTTCATAGTTAAATTTCAGGGAAACTTCTCTAATACATTCAAAATACATTCTGAAAAATAATCCTTCTTGTTTAAAGTTCTCTAGCTAACTTGGCAAGTTTCAGGACCACACGGTTGGCACATGCCAATATTCTCCCTCTTGCCAAAGAAGACAGTCCAATACTAATGTGGGAAACTAGTCCCCATTAAATGCACGGTTACTGCTGTACAAATTATTTCCTTTTAAAAATCTACTCTTTTCTCTCTTTTTTATTTTGTTTGTCAGTCTTTCTCTCATCCTTCTGTTATAGTCCCAACTGAAAAATAGCTACTCAATTTAATACAAATCAAATGACACACAATTCTGTGTAAAGCAAGAGAAAATCTGTTAGCTGATTGGTACTGTGGCTGCTACTCCAGTACACATAAGTTCCCAGCTCAATACTGCACAGCCCAATATTTTGCATGAAAAATGTCACCCCAAAATAGCAGGAGACCCTCCCTTAGGTACCTTTATCACCATTACAGTCAGTTTTTGCCAACAATTATATCTGAAATACTACAGTTTCCTCTATGCTTAGCATAGCACATAATTGCGTTGTCTCAGATACCACTGCGTGGTAACATTTGGTAAATGATGACAAATATAGAGGCCATAGAACAGTCTATTCTCTACTCTAGCTACTGAATTGTAAACTTTCTTCTGCCTTTCAGTCTTCTTGCAGTATATATTAGCAGCTAGGGAAACTCCTCTGATCCTTTAGTAAGGCACAGAAATTTTTATCACTCTGGGCCTGATAACAAGTGCCCTGTTAATTTCACCAGGAGTTAAAGGGCTCAGTATTTAGCAGGAGGTGCTCACCAGCCTTGCAGAGTCAGATAATATGATTTGCTGGTGGAATTTGGTCCTTGCTTGTGTGGTTGAAGTCATTCTGTCTTTGACCTCATATCTCACAAGGGTCAACCCAAGCATGTAGGAATTATCTACAAATATAGGAGAAATTAGTAATATAGAATAACCTTGTTTAGAGTCTAGAATTCAGCAAAAACAGCCTTTAATAAATTATCTGTTAAATATTTGAGAATTAAGCATGAATGATTTTTTTTTCCCCCCCCCAGGTGGAAATGAGTCCCCTCGAGAATGCTATTGAAGTGCTGGAAAATAAGAACCAGCAGCTGAGAACTCTGATTAGTCAGTGTCAGACCCGACAGATGCAGAATATAAACCCACTCACAATGTGTCTGAATGGGGTCATAGATGCAGCAGTTAATGGTGGAGTTGCTAGGTACCAAGAGGTAAACAGTTTATTTAGAAAATATATATTACGGATCTGTTGTATTATCTGTTTCATGCATAGTTTTACTAATTGTAAGCACTTTCTGTCTAACTCTTGCTCTGTATAAAAACATACAGATGGTATTATATATAATGGGTGCTAATAGACACTGCATTATACATAATCACCTATACTAAAATAAATATCAAAGGGTCGGCTATGACACCCTCTTGAGTGTCATTCCCATGCGCTGGTATATTAGGAGCTTCCGGCCCTACACCCTCTCACTTCCTTCTTACTGCCCGGGATGGTTGGTCGGAGCACCTCGTCTTGCATTACAGGACGTTAGCGGTTAGCCCATTGTCTATCTTCTTTGTATATAGTTTGTAGATACTTAGTTAGCCATTAAGTTAAGTGTCAGGTTAGTTTGGTAGTTAGAGTCCCTGCTGGGACTTGGCCCTGGAGCGGGGCATGCCCTGTTACCCCGACTTCAAACCACGCTCGTCATGCAACAGGCCGATGCCTATTAGTGACCCCCATGAGAGCTGTTTGAAGTGCTTGGGGGAGTCCCGTAGAAATGACAAGTGCAGAATCTGTAAAAACTTTCATCATAGAACCCAAAAGGAGCAGGATATCTGCTTGAGGGCCCTCCCCATGGAGGCTGCGCTTTGTCCTGTGTCGGAGCCCTCCCGCTTGGACCCCACGCCGAGTACCTCGACATTGGTACGGAGTCCACTGCCAGCACCAGGCTCCGCTCAGCACCATTCCCCCTCGCTGGTGCCTAAGCAGCAGCAAAAGAAAAAGAGCCCCCCAGCACCAGAGGGGAAAGGAGCTTCGAACAAAGGACCCATGTCAGACCAGGTGCCTGTCCCGAGGCTTCACGGGGGGTACTGCTGCAGTCGGACCCCCTAGCCCGGCCAGGGATCCGCCTCCAACTCCTGGGAGCGGCAGGGGACCCTTGCCCGAAGCAGCCCTGGCGGCTAAAGAACAAGCAGGCCATCTGGTACTGCTGTTGCAGCACCAGGCGCCAGACTTAGCTAAGACTCCAACATCTAAGGGCAAGCCAGTCATGGGCCCACCGCATACAGCAGTGGAGCATCCTCGGTCCCCGGACCTCAGGCGTAAAGCCCCATCTCCGCAGCCTAGAACCCCGGCACCACTCTCTTCCTACGAGGAATGGGACACTGGAGTCGAGGCACCGGTTCCCATACCCATGGTACCGGCGAGCTTCCCACCAAAGATCGCTGCAGCGCAGGTCACCTTCACCTAAACGGTCTCCTAGATGTCGGTCCCCACCCGGGGTGGGATCGCTCCCTATCATGACACCAGTCTCAATCTCCCTGGTACTGTTTGTCAGGCAGGCACCAGTCCTTGCCTTCGTCTCACCGGTCGCCAATTAGGGTCAGTCAGCAAACTCAGGCCGTGGTCGCCAGAAGGGCAGTGGTCAGAGTCGGACCAGGAGTTCAGCCCCTTGCTGAGGAGGGGTGATTCACTGCTGACCCATGAGACCGGTGCGGCATCTGCAGCTATGGCATGGCAGCAGGGACAGTGGCCCGCTCAATGGCCATGCTGGAACCCGTGGGCTGTGCCCATAATGCCGGTCCCATATTCCCACCAGTCTTCCTTGGCTGCCTCGGACAAGCTGCCTCCAGCACCGCTGGCACCAGAGTCAGAACACAGCACCGAAACCAACGCGGGGACAGCGCAGCAGGCTCCAACACCCAAGGAGCCACCCCCAGAGAGGGAAGGTGAACTCGCCCCTCTCCCAGCAGTGCAATCGTCATCGTCTCTGGACGAAGCAGTGGCAGGTCACTCCCGAACAGGCTGTCCCGCCCCCCGACGACTTCCAATAGCTCCTGGCCCTTCTTAAAAGGGTGGCTACCAATTTGAACTTAAAAAGTGAGTTCGCGGAGGAGTCCACCGACCACTTTAATGTTATATCCTCCTCCAGTATCTGTCCACCCAGGGGTCCTTAAGATTGCCAAATCGCTGTGGCAGACCCCCTCTTCCATTCCACCTATTTCTAAGAAGGCGGAAAAGAAGTATTACGTCCCTGCAAAAGGGTTCGAATATTTGTACAGGCACCCTCCAGCGGCATCACTGGTCATGTCTGCTGTTAATGAAAGGGATCGGCAGGGCCAGGTCAGTGGCACGCCGAAAAACAAAGATGCCAAGAGACTGGACTTGTTTGGCAGAAAAGTTTATTCGCCTGCCAGCCTGCAATTTTGGGTGTCTAACCACCAGGCCTTGTTAGGTAGGTTCGATTTTAACAGGAAATTCAAGGAGGCCTTCCCACAGGACCGACCCCAGGAGTTCGCTGCTTTGGTGGAAGAAGGCACAGCGATGGTGAGAGGGGTCCTCCAGATGGCCTGGGACACTATGGACTCACAGGCTGGGGTGGTCGCCTCGGTGATGGTCATGAGGTGCAGCTCCTGGCTCCGGGTTATCCCAGGAGATGCAGGTCACTATTCAGGACTCCTATTTGAGGGGGTAGGGCTCTTCTCCATGCTCACAGAAACAAACTTCATGGCCTTAAAGACTCCTGTGCCACCCTCCGCTCCTTGGGCCTTCATACCCCTCACAGACCAGGAAGCCGTTTGGCCCACCACCTCCCCAGTCTAGGTCCTGGGGGACTCTCCGGCTGGGCACCTACAGGAGAAAGGATAGAGACAAGGGGTCTAAGCGGCATTACACTTTGTTTTCCCATTTGTCTGCTCAGCCTGGCGCTTCCAGGAGCCAAGGAGGCCAGAAGTCGTCATTTTGAGGGTGTGCTCGAGGACAGCACCTCAGTCAGTTCCCAGGATACACCCTCCCACTCTTTCCTCAACCATCTGTGCCCCTTCCAGTTGGCCTGGTCATGGCTGACCTGGGACCGTTGGGTGCTCAACGTAATATCTTCACGGTACACCCTGCAGTTTGTGACCAACCCTCTTTCCCACCCCCCTTCCTCGTCCCTCTTCAGGGACCCTTCTCATGAGCAACTTCTCGTCCAAAAGGTCAAGAACCTCCTACACCTGGTGGTGGTAGAGACGCCGGGACATGAAAGAAAAAGGTTTTACTCCCGCTAATTCCTAATCCCGAAAGCAAAAGGGGACTTCAGACCCATTTTGGACCTGTGTTGCCTCAACAAGTCTCTCAAGAAGTTGAAGTTTCACATGGTCTCCCTGGCCTCCATCACCCCTACTTGGATCTGAAGTACTGGTACACTGTCCTCAACTTGAAGGATTTCCATATTTCCATTTTCCCAGGGCACAGGCACTTCCTCTGTTTTGTGCTGGGCCAGCACCATTTCCAATTCACGGTGCTGTCCTTCGGTCTCTTGTCAGCCCCAAGAGTAGTTTTAAAGTGCGTAGTGCCAGTGGCCACTTATCTGAGGTGCCAGGGTGTTCAAATTTACCCGTACCTTGATGACTGGCTGATAAAGGGCTGGTCCCAGGATCAGATGCGGTCACATCTTGATCTCGTTTGCTCCACCTGTCGCGACCTGGGACTGTTAATAAATGAGAAAAAGTCTACCTTAATTTCAGTGCAACGTATAGTGTTCATTGAAGTGGTCCTCAACTCTACTCAGGCCAGAGCCTTCCTCCCCGAGGCTCGGTTCCAAGCCATGGCGGACCTCCTGTCATGCATGCAAGCCCACCCTCTCTCCACCACTCACACGTGCCTGCGATTGTTGGGCCACATGACGGCCTGCACTTACATAGTCTGGCACGCATGGCTCTGCCTCTGCGTGGCTGGCGTTGGTCTACATCCCCAACAGACACAGCATGGACCATGCGGTCAGGGTCCCAGACCTGTACTGTCATCACTCACTTGGTGACAGAATCCTGCATCAGTGTTGGAGGGCATTCCCTTCGCAGTTCCATCCCCATCAGTGACTGTCATCTCCAATGGCTCAGACCTGAGGTGGGGAGCCCACCTGGGTGATCTCAGAACACAAGATCGTTGGTCGAGTCACCATCGCTCCCTACACATCAACATCAGGGTGCAGTTTGCCTGGCCTTCCAAGCCTTCCTACCTCACATAGAAAGCAGGATGGTCCAGGTCCTGACAGACAATATAGCGGCTATATTCTATATCAACAAGCAAGGTGGAGCCAGATCATCTTCCCTTTGCCAAGAAGCCATCAGGCTCTGGGACTTCTGTGTACAGCACAACATTCATCTCGTAGCCACCCACCAGGGTCAGGAACGCTTTGACAGATCGCCTCAGCAGGACCTTCTCATCTCACCACGAGTGGTCCCTCCATCTGGAAGTCGTCAGCGTCCTCTTCCAGAGGTGGGGGATTCCCCAGATGAACCTGTTCACACCCAGGCAGAACAGGAAATGCCATGTTTTCTGCTCAATTCGGGGGATCGACAGAGGCTCCCTGTCGGACGCTTTTCTACTTCCTTGGTTGGGGGCTTTGTTGTACTCCTTCCCCCCAATGCCGTTAATTCACAGGGTCCTCATGAAGATCAAGCAAGACAAGGCAAAGGTGATCCTCATAGTGCCGGCTTGGCCGCACCAGCACAGGTTCGGCACGCTGCTGTACCTCTTGGTGGCTGTTCTGTTACAGCTGCCGCTCAGGCCAGACCTGCTGTCCTAAAACCACGGCAGTCTTCTGCATCCAAACCTGGAAGCGCTGCACCTGATGGCTTGGCTGCTGCATGGTTAAATGCCGAGGAGCAGAAGCGCTCGGCCAGTGTTTAACAGGCAGCAGAAAGCCTCCCACCAAAGCGACCTACCTGGCCAAATGGAAGCGGTTCACTTATTGGACCTCGGTTAAAGGCTTTTCATACAAGAAATGTCTGCCATTTATTTGTGCAGGTGCTCTCTGTGTATAAGTTGCATATCAGTTTGTTAAAAAAGAACGGCAGTACCTTTAAATATGAAAATGGGTCTATAACTGTGATACATGATTTTACTCTTCTGTACTGCCGTGGGAAGAGTTGGGGTTTTGTTTTGAAAAACCTGGTGCCTTAAAGCTGTTGTAAACATATTCATCAAACTTGTTGTGACTTTGTGCCATGATTATGTTCTGCTTAGGCATTCTTTGTGAAGGAATATATCTTGAACCACCCAGAGGATGGGGAGAAGATCACACGCTTGAGAGAGCTGATGCTTGAGCAGGTAAAATGGAGAAAAGACATAGAGAGCCTGCTGTGTATTCTAGCTGAAATTGATATGTGCCCGGATAAGATATGAAATTGCAGTGTTTAGCTGCTCAGTGGCCCTCAATATTTGCTGTATAAGTTTTCAGATAGCGTGCAACTCCCTATAAGTAGGTTTCCAAGTGTAGTTAACTTAATCCCTCTGATCCTCTTTTCCTCTCTCCAAAAAAATATAAGTGGACCAATAAGAGGCAGAACGTCCTTTCATATTTGCATTTGCAAATATTTGCTTTATTTGCATGTTGTTACATATTTTACCACTACGACAGACTGACTCTGCTATGACTAAAAAGTATATTGTAGTAATAATACAACTTGTACTATGTTAAAAAAAAATTGCACAAATAGTTGCCTGACTAGGAAATAAAAATAGACAGGAACTAAGGAATTGAGAGATTGCACTTTATATAAAAACTTAGGATCACTATTTGATCTTTGAACTGTATTTCTCCTTTTTTTCTATTGTATTTGTTTTTATTGTGTGGTTTTAATTGCTTAATGTAGAAGTTACTATTTATGGAAAATAAAGATAGATGAGCTGCATAGTTTGTGATGAATTGAAAGGAAGAGATGTGCTGGGAAATGACATTAACTATGTCTACTTTTTATTTTGATATTTTATTTTCCCCTTTGTTTCACAATAAAATGTGAAAAAGGAACTTTAAATATTCACTTGGTTAAGATAAACTTTACCTACTTGCTAGGCTGGTCAAAAACATCCAACAAAACATTTTCCAATTAAAAAAATTGTTTTTTGTCAAAATAGAAATTTTCTGTAGGAAAAATCAATTTTGGCTGAATTTTTCATTGGGGAAAAACCTAGATGAAATGTTTTGTTTCTGCATGTTGACCCCATATACTCTTATGATGCACTGCAGTGGCTCAGTTGCAGGGAGAGCCATGATGCATCATGGAAGATGTAGTCCAGCTGGAGAGCAGGGCCCCTCTGAGAGAATGGGGCACAAGGGATCTAAGGGTAAACTCCCATGAGGCAGCATAACACCTCAGAAGCAGAGATTAATGTTGACCTGCCCTGAAACAAAATGGTCATTTTCACCTGTGATGGTGAAGTCAGTGCAGCTCTGCTGATTTACACTCACTGAGATGCTGGCTCAAAATGTCTGCTGGATGCTCTCATTCAAAGATATTACAACATAATGTAGCCATTCGATTTTACATTAAAGTTTATTTGGTTCGTCACTTAACCAAGCCAATATTTTAAATCCATCTAAGTAAATATGAACAAGATAATAAGTGATATATTTTGGTGCTATTACTCTCAAGCCTGGTGGACCTTTGTCCCTCATATAAAGCCACCACATTAATTATCACTGCTTAGGAGATACCTGGTAGTGAAATAACATGGGCTCTGTAGTTATAGCAGGATGTGCATTCCAAGAACTGTGTTTGCACACATCCATGTTGTCTGCCCAGATCTGCTAGCTCCTTACCAGAGTTATCATCTCTCACATTTTTCTACGCAGTGACATTTTCTTCCCAGTATTGTTTGGGGAAAGTCTTCATTCATACTTTTAGAACTGCTTATTCACACATTTCACACTGAGTCATTGGTATCACGTCAGCTAAATTCTTCTGAAAGTCAAGTAGCACAAAGAGGAGAAAAGTAAATGTTTTTGTCTAGATGCCTGGTTTTGGCCTTAGGCCTTGTTTAATATCAAGGTCCTTCTAAAATACGTATTTCTGTGAATTCATAGCATTGTAGCATGGTGGTTAATGATGGAAAGCAAAAATTAAACTGAAACGCAACAAATAAATGTCTTTTTTTCTCCCCTTTTTTTGTGAAGGCCCAGATTCTAGAATTCGGATTAGCTGTACATGAGAAGTTTGTGCCTCAGGATATGAGACCTTTACACAAAAAGCTAGTTGATCAGTTCTTTGTGATGAAGTCAAGTTTGGGAATACAGGTATGTGAACAGATACACTGACAGGCCATAGGACACAGCAAGGGCTGGCTCCAGGTTTTTTGCCACCCCAAGCAAAAAAAAAAAAAGGGGGGGGGGGCAGAGTGCCGCCGCCGAAACAAAAACAAAAAAAAAACACAGAGTGCCGCCCCTTGAAAAGTGCCGCACCAAGCACATGCTTGGAACGCTGATGCCTAGAGCCGGCCCTGGACACAGCTTAGCTGCAGTGACTGCTTCATTTGAACATGGTTGTTAGTTCTGCTAAGTGACGAATAGAGACATCTTTTGGTTGCTTGGTTGCATTACATTGATGTAGCACTGGAGCTTCTCTTCACTTTTTGAAATTATCTTTGCGACTTAAAGAAAAATAATGATTTTACTTTATCAAAGGAAAATGTTGAACATCACTGCAGAAAAAATACTTTAGCTTCTTAGATATTAATATTTAATGCACCTGATTCAAAATGAAAATGTACAGATAGTAAATTGAAAAGTATGTCACAAAATGCTTGATGGTGCTTTTCTTATTCTAATTAACCTTTTTTTAACCAATAATTAGGAATTCTCTGCATGTGTGCAAGCTAGTCCTGTTCACTTCCCTAATGGAAGCCCTCGTGTATGTAGAAATTCAGCGCCTGCTTCTATGAGTCCAGATGGTGCCAGGGTAATTCCTAGACGCAGGTAAATCAAAGATTAAATTACCATGAATTTCTAGTTTTTGGCACTTTTATACGATGTACTGAACAGTTTTTCTCTGTGGTGTAGTTTATCGTATATATGCTTCTTAATATATCAGTCCACAGGCATCTGCAGACCTCCGTAGCTGATAAAAATCACAGTATAATAAATAAACCCAAATTAGAGTGTATGAGATAAGAGATGAGATAGTGTTTATTTTCTCTTTGTTCCCCATTGATGTTTAATAAATTGGAAAACTTGGAATAGGAATTAACTACATCAATTTTTTATTTTTCCTGTAACAGTCCATTAAGTTACCCAGCCGTAAACAGATATTCATCCTCGTCGTTGTCATCACAAGCCTCTGCTGAAGTCAGCAATATCACTGGGCAATCAGAAAGCTCCGACGAAGTTTTCAACATGCAGGTACAAAGTATTGCCACAGCTAAGCTAAATATGATCTTATTGATTTCTCACAAGAAAGCATTAGATTTATTTACTCACTATCATCTTCTGTTTACTTTAGAATTGTGATTGAAAGAGTGTTAAAAGCTTTTTTTATAAACAGACCTTCATGTTCTATGGGTTGTCAGCCTTTTTAGTTATAGAGAATGATTATTATTTACATAACTATACAGTCCAATTTGAAGATATAAATGTATGTGAGAAAAATTATTTAAAGCTACACAATCTAACACAAATCCGTTTCTTTTCTCTAGTCAGACCTTTCGGTCTAATTGTCATTAACACTGCGGCAAGTTCAAAATGTAATAAATGATATTCATATTATTTACATCAGTTTGCTGCTTAAAGCTCTTGGAAAATTAATGTAATAAATTATAAAATATTCTCTGGGCAAAACGTTTGTGTAATACATATGCAGTGTATTTGTATTTTACAAACTTGTATATATGATGTGCTCATAAGAGTGTCTCATCAACTTCCAGCCAAGTCCATCTACCTCAAGCTTGAGTTCTACTCATTCCGCTTCACCTAATGTGACCAGCTCTGCTCCATCCAGTGCCAGAGGTTAGTGCTTGTCCACTGAGTTAAATGGCTGTCAATACACTAACCCACTGAATCTCAAATTATTGCCTGTGTGACACAGAATGCAATTTATTGTCAGAGGAAGGTGAATTGTTGGGAGGGGAACAATAGGATGTCTCTCTCTGTTATGAAATTGGCCCACAGAATTTAAGTGATCAGTATTTTAGTGCATTAAGTTATCTTTTTGGGGGGGGTTTATATTCCAGCTTCTCCTTTGTTGTCTGACAAACATAAACATTCCAGAGAAAATTCTTGCCTGTCCCCAAGAGAGAGGCCATGCAGTGCCATCTACCCGATTCCTGCAGAACCTTCACAGGTACACAGTTTGTAACGGAGATCTATTCACATTTACTCTGATGAATATGATAATAAAGCTTCTTTAACTTTGTCTCTAATTCAGCAGAAACATTTTATTTTAGAAGAGATCAGAGAAATCAGTATGAGAAAATTTGGGCACTTCCTCATTTGGTAACGTTCAGATGTTTTCAGATAGAACAGATAATTGCCTACCGCTACAACCTCTACCCACTGTTGTTACTTTTGGTAGGTAGGTATTCCTCCGAACTGGAAACATTATGAATACAATGGGAAAAAGGAAAGGTTCTCTGCATATTTATAGGCAATATTACTTTAGTAAAATATACAGTACATACTAAAGAGAAAAAGCAATAATTGAAATGTGAATCTGCTTAAATTGATCTAATCTGTGATTACCATCTGCCCAGTTTAGACCTCATTTTGATATAAAATCAAAGAAGTGGGAGATGCGAAGGTCATATAGTCCATCTCCCTGCCATTACGTGACTGTTCATGTGTAAGGTAGGAGCAAGGAAAGTGGAAGGGCTGTTACAATAGCAGTTGTCCATAGTGAGCTTCCATTCTCCTTCCTCTGAAACATCATAATTACTGGCCATTGTCAAAGGCAAGATATACTACTAAACCAATCACATATGGCAATTTCTAAATCCTCATGTCATTTCAGAGAGGAGGGTCAAATAGGAAAGGGGAGGCATTTTTTCTGGCTTGGGGTTGAGAAGGGAGGAGAGAGAGGAGAAATGAGTTTTCATTTTAAAATCACCATCTTTGAATCCTACGTAGGAATATCGCTATTATTTTAGTTCTCTGGATTAAAAAGGCGTACAAAATGAGTTCTGTACCAGCCAATTTTGAATCCTCATTAATTAAATGCTTTTTATTAATGGGCCTACTTTCTTTCCTACTTTTCCCCTTGTTATACATGTAAAAGCACTTCTAGTCCATTCCGTCTCCACAGGATGGCCTTCGTTATTGCAGAGACTGTGGAAACTGAAGCACTTTTAACAGGGAGCCCAATGACAGTGGCAAACGACATCCATTCTGATTCCCCCCCAGAAATCCTGCCTCTGACAACATGAAACGCAGTAGTTCTGGTTCTTTTACTTTAGAAATTATTTGGTGCTTTCTCTTAAATTTTAGTTCTGCCTCTCTCTCACTCACTCTCCACCTCTTGGCTATTAAGGTGGTTCTTGAAGAGAAAATATTCTCCTCTTTTCTATTTAAGCTTTTATACCATGCCAATCATCATGATAGCTGACAATCTCAGAACAAATACTTAATCTTAGCCAGGCTGAGAAGCAATTCTCAGGGACCACAAAATGAGTACTCTCAACTGACAGCTTCCTGCCAAACTCGGAATGGCAGAGCAGCCAAAGCTGCATAGAGCAAAGACGTGCAGATATTCTGTATGTAAAGTGGCTTTTCAGTCAGCCATAAAGAAAGAACTGTGCCATTTTTGCTCCCAGCCTGTAAACTCTTGCTTTGCCAAGTGGAATGCGGCCTCCATTCCCCGCTGTACCAGAGATTCACCAAGAGAGCGTGAGGAGCCGCTAGGCCCAATCTCCACTCTCCCAGAGGCTCACCTGACAGGAAAATCTCCCAATCTATCTCTACCCTCAGTGTCCCCAGACAGGGTAAGTAGAAAATTACTTTTCTCATGCAAAGAAGTATATTTCAAAGGCAGGAAGTTTCAACTATTCCCCCTCTTCCTCTCATGTCCTTAAAGGGAGTCTAACTTTTCTAGGAAAAGGGGCAGGTATGCTTCTCAGAGCCCCTTCCTTCCAGGATAGCAAGAATGGGTCATATGCAAAAGATACCGTTCTAACCCTCTGTCATCAGAAAAACATATTCACTCTTGAGAGATTTTAAAGGCCAAATCATCACTTAGCACTTTATAAAAATTAGATATGGATGCTGTCACTAGTCCCTACTACTTATATTCTAGCACTAGTTTGCATTCAGGGTCTCCATCGGAGCATTCATACTATACTCCCTGGATTTCTTTGTCACCAAGTGAAAGAGTAATTTATACCGTTGTCTTTCAACCTGAAAAATAAGAGGCACAAAGGGAAATGCCTGCTCTTCCAATCCAATGCTGCCAGAACACTGCACACCTCGTTTGAGGAAGTTACAAGGAGTAGGACCCAAGCCACGGAAGTATTGGACAAGTAGTCCTGCCTTGAGTGGCTGCTTAAGATTACATCTATCCATCTACTGACTACTTTTCAGTGCTAGCTGCTTAGTCTCTGGATGGGTTGTGATGCCTTGTCTCTCTTACTTGTTCTCCATATGAAGAATGTGAATGCTTATTGTTGGTGACCTAGCTTGAAAAGCTCCATAGACACTTGCCCCCATAATTGGTTTGTTGTCTTTTTTAGTCCTTATTTGCTCCATGATTGGAGTCATTCTCCTAGATAAGAGAGACAAGGTGGGTGAGGTAATATCTTTTATTGGAGCAACTTGTGTTGGTGGAAGAGAGAAGTTTTCAATCTTTATTCGACATTGGTGAGGCCTCATCTGGAATACTGTGTCCAGTTTTGGGCCACACTACAAGAAGGATGTGGAAAAATTGGAAAGAGTCCAGCAGAGGGCAACAAAAATGATTAGGGGTCTGGAGCACATGACTTATGAGGAGAGGCTGAGGGAACTGGGATTGTTTAGTCTCCAGAAGAGAAGAATGAGGAGGGATTTGATAGCAGCCTTCAACTACCTGAAGGGGGGTTCCAAAGAGGATGGAGCTCGGCTGTTCTCAGTGGTGGCAGATGACAGAACAAGGAGCAATGGTCTCAAGTTGCAGTGGGGGAGGTCCACTAGGAACCTCCATTAGGAAACACTATTTCACTAGGAAGGTGGTGAAGCACTGGAATGCGTTACCTAGGGAGGTGGTGGAGTCTCCTTCCTTGGAGGTTTTTAAGGCCCGGCTTGACAAAGCCCTGGCTGGGATGATTTAGTTGGGAATTGGTCCTGCTTTGAGCAGGACCTCTTGAGGTCCCTTCCAACCCCGATATTCTATGATTCTATGATTCACAGAGCTCTTCTTCAGGTCTGGAAGTGTCACAGCTAAATACAGGGTGGGACAGATTGTTAAACATGAGAGGTTAGCACATGTTGCAAGAAACTACTTAAAATGAAGTGGGCAATTAACACCTCTGCAGTCATAGGAAAAAGGAAGGTTAGTAGGTTACAAAATGTTGTAATGATCCATAAACCCAGTGTCTATGTTGAGACCATGAGTTTTAGAGTTTACCAGAGATAGGAACTTAAGTTCCTAAGCTCAACTTTTGAAGGTGTTGTGCAGATTTCCTTTGAGGATGAGGACTGAGAGGTCAGATATGGAGTATCGCTTTGTGAAAAGTGTTTGCCCACAGGTGGTAGGGTGTTTTTGTCTTTTATCATTTTTCTGTGTGAGGTCATTCAAGAATGAAGTGATTGTCTGGTTTCACACACATAATTGTTGAGGCATTTGATGCACTGGATGAGCTACACCACTTATTGTGTTAGGCATACGTAGGACCCATGGATCTTGTGTGTTGTGTCAGGCATTAATCATCCTAGCAGTGGAGATAAGTCTGTGAGCTGTGGCAGATTATCCATGGACTCCGGGGGCCCCAGCAGAAATCTGCCATGGGGCAGCAGAAGCTCAGAGCAGTGGCAGAATCTGTGGGGCAGGCAGGGAAGCCCCAGCTCCCCAACCCTGGTCTCTGGCAGAAGTGCCAGGCAGGTGGGGTGGGGCAGGGGAAGCCCCAGTGCCCAGACCCCGGTCCTCAGCGGAAGCACAGGGTAGCGCGGGAAGCCCCAGCGCTCAGACCCTGGCTGCAGCCCCAGGACTGGAGGAGCCCTCATTCCCCTCTGAGGCCCTGGGGCCGTGGCATGGGGATAGAGCTTCTATGGTCTTGGGGGGTGCCAAAAGGAGTGAACAGGGGGATGGGGCTGCAGATGAGGGGGCAGAATGGGTCGGGATCATAAGAACATAAGAACGGCCATACCGGGTCAGACCAAAGGTCCATCTAGCCCAGTATCCTGTCTACCGACAGTGGCCAATGCCAGGTGCCCCACAGGGAGTGGACCTAGCAGGCAATGATCAAGTGATCTCTCTCCTGCCATCCATCTCCATCCTCTGACAAACAGAGGCTAGGGACACCATTCCTTAACCATCCTGGCTAATAGCCATTAATGGACTTAACCACCATAAATGTATCCAGTTCTCTTTTAAACGCTGTTATAGTTCTAGCCTTCACAACCTCCTCAGGTAAGGAGTTCCACAAATTGACTGCGCTGCGTGAAGAAGAACTTCCTTGTATTTGTTTTAAACCTGCTGCCTATTAATTTCATTTGGTGATCCCCTAGTTCTTTCATTATGGGAATAAGTAAATAACTTTTCCTTATCCACTTTCTCCACATCGCTCATGATTTTATATACCTCTATCATATTCCCCCTTAGTCTTCTCTTTTCCAAGCTGAAGAGTCCTAGCCTCTTTAATCTCTCCTCATATGGGACCCGTTCCAAACCCCTAATAATTTTAGTTGCTCTTCTCTGAACCTTTTCTAGTGCCAGTTTATCTTTTTTTGAGATGAGGAGACCACATCTGTATGCAGTATTCGAGATGTGGGCGTAACATCGATTTATATAAGGGCAATAATATATTCTCCGTCTTATTCTCTATCCCCTTTTTAATGATTCCTAACATCCTGTTTGCTTTTTTGACCGCCTCTGCACACTGCGCGGACATCTTCAGAGAACTATCCACGATGACTCCAAGAACTTTTTCCTGACTTGTTGTAGCTAAATTATCCCCCAAATCCACATTAAATTTCATTTGCCATTTTGTTGCCCAATCACTTAGTTTTGTGAGATCTTTTTGAAGTTCGTCACAGTCTGCTTTGGTCTTAACTATCTTGAGCAGTTTAGTATCATCTGCAAACTTTGCCACCTCACTGTTTACCCCTTTCTCCAGATCATTTATGAATAAGTTGAATAGGATTGGTCTGAGGACTGACCCTTGGGGAACACCACTAGTTACCCCTCTCCATTCTGAGAATTTACCATTAATTCCTACCCTTTGTTCCCTGTCTTTTAACCAGTTCTCAATCCATGAAAGGACCTTCCCTTTTATCCCATGACAGCTTAACTTACCTAAGAGCCTTCGGTGGGGACCTTGTCAGAGGCTCTCTGGAAATCTAAGTACACTCTGTCCCCTTGTCCACAAGTTTGTTTACCCCTTCAAAGAACTCTAATAGATTAGTAAGACATGATTTCTCTTTCAGAAACCATGTTGACTATTGCTCATCAGTTTATGTTTTTCTATGTATCTGACAATTTTATTCTTAACTATTGTTTCGACTAATTTGCCCAGTACCAACGTTAGAATTACCAGTCTGTAATTGCCGGGATCACCTCTAGATCCCTTTTTAAATATTGGCGTTACATTAGCTAACTTCCAGTCATTGGGCACAGAAGCCGATTTAAAGGACAGATTACAAACCTTAGTTAATAGTGCCGCAACTTCACATTTGAGTTCTTTCAGAACTCTTGGGTGAATGCCATCTGGTCCCGGTGACTTGTTAATGTTAAGTTTATCAATTAACTCCAAAACCTCCTCTAGTGACACTTCAATCTGTGACAGTTCCTCAGATTTGTCACCTACAAAAGCTGGCTCAGGTTTGGGAATCTCCCTAACATCCTCAGCCGTGAAGACTGAAGCAAAGAATCCATTTAGTTTCTCTGCAATGACTTTATCATCTGTAAGCGCTCCTTTTGTAGCTCGATCATCAAGGGGTCCCACCGGTTTCCTGCTTCTGATGTACTTAAAAAACATTTTGTTATTACCTTTGGAGTTTTTGGCTAGCTGTTCTTCAAACTCCTCTTTGGCTTTTCTTATTACATTCTTGCACTTAATTTGGCAGTGTTTATGCTCCTTTCTATTTGCCTCATTAGGATTTAACTTCCACTTTTTAAAGGAAGTCTTTTTATCTCTCACTGCTTCTTTTACATGGTTGTTAAGCCACGGTGGCTCTTTTTTAGTTCTTTTACTGTGTTTCTTCTTGGGGTATACATTGAAGTTGGGCCTCTATTATGGTGTCTTTAAAAAGCGCCCATGCAGCTTGCAGGGATTTCACTTTAGTCACTGTACCTTTTAACTTCTGCTTAACTAACCCCCTCATTTTTGCATAGTTCCCCCTTTTGAAATTAAATGCCACAGTGTTGGGCTGTTGAGATGTTCTTCCCACCACAGGGATGTCGAATGCTGTTGTATTATGGTCACTATTTCCAAGCGGTCCTGTTATAGTTACCTCTTGGACCAGCTCCTGCACTCCACTCAGGACTAAATCTAGAGTTGCCTCTCCCCTTGTGGGTTCCCGTACCAGCTGCTCCATGAAGCAGTCATTTAAAGTATCGAGAAATTTTATCTCTGCATTTCGTCCTGAAGTGAAATGTTCCCAGTCAATATGGGGATAATAGAAATTCCCCACTATTATTGAGTTCTTAATTTTGATAGCCTCTCTAATTTCCCTTAGCATTTCATCATCACTATCACTGTCCTGGTCAGGTGGTCGATAATAGATCCCTAATGTTATAGTCTTATTAGAGCATGAAATTTCTATCCATAGAGATTCTATGGAACATGTGGATTCACTTAAGATTTTTACTTCATTTGATTCTACATTTTCTGTCACATATAATGCCACTCTCCCCCCCCCCCCCCCGCACGACTTGTTCTGTCCTTCCGATATGTTTTGTACCCCGGAATGATTGTGTCCCATTGCTCTCAGTCCACCAGGTTTCTGTGTTGCCTATTATATCAATATCCTCCTTTATCACAAGGCACTCTAGTTCACCCATCTTATTATTTAGACTTCTAGCATTTGTGTACAAGCACTTTAAAAACTTGTCACTGTTTATTTGTCTGCCCTTTTCTGATGTGTCAGATTCTTTTTTATGTGAACGTTTATCATCTGATCTGGCCCTTACATTATCCTCTTCCATTCTCTGCTCCCGACTATAACCTGGAGAGTCTCTATTATTAGACTCTCCCCTAAGAGAAGTCTCTGTCCGATCCACATGCTCCTCTGCAGCAGTCGGCTTTCCCCCATCTCCTAGTTTAAAAGCTGCTCTACAACCTTTTTAATGTTTTGTGCCAGCAGTCTGGTTCCACTTTGGTTTAAGTGGAGCCCATCTCTTCTGTATAGGCTCCCCCCATCCCAAAAGTTTCCCCAGTTCCTAATGAATGGGCAAAATGTGGACAGGGACACGGGAAGGGGTGGAATGGGGTAGGGTCATGGGTGGGGCCGCGGGCAGAATGGGGATGGGACCGCAGGCGGAAGGGGTTGGGCAGGGCCCCAATTCCAGCACTAGAGCCCCCACACACACACACACGCACACACTTGCTCTGACCCAGGGCCTCAGGAGATCTTAATCTGCCTCTGTCTGTAGGTTTTGCATCTGTTGTTCTGGCACGGTCTGGTGCTGCTTTGAATTAGTGTGTCCTGGTCTATGGGAGGCTTACTTTTGATTTGGGGAGTTGTTAAAAGGCCAGAAAAGAGGGTTTGGGAAAGATTTCTTTCAGGATGTGGTTCCCATCAAGTATGGGTTGTAATTGTTTGATGATACTCTATATGGATTCCAGTATGGGTTGGTGGGTGACAAGCAGGGATGTGCGTTTGGAGTTTGGGGGTTTGTTTGGGTGGGTTTTGGGTTGGTGGGTTTTTTTGTTGTTTTTTTTGGAGGGACGGGGTGGGGGGTTTGGTATCAAAGCAAGTTCTCTTGAGGTATTTAGGTGGTCCGTTCCCTGATGTGATTTGCTTCTCTGATGGAGTCTCTTTGTTTGATGAAGGCAGTTATAAAGATCTTAAGGGTCTATCTTTGGAGCATATTCTGTGGAATCTGAGTTCCTGGCTTTCGATAACAGATTTCTTGGTGTGTTTGGGGTGGTTACTGGATCTGTGAAGGTAGGTGAGGTGATTCATGTGTTTCTTGTATATAATTGTCTGTAGGGTTCCATTGCTGAAGCTTATCGTGCCATCCAGGAAGTTGATGCTGGTTATGATGTTGTTCCTGAATGCCATGATCAGCTTCAACATCCTGGACATACTAATATTTGGTTATCTTCCACCAATAGAAGTTGGTCCAAATAAAAGTTACCTCTTCCATCTTGTCTCTCTCTTATCCTAGAACCTACACAGCTGCAACAGCATTGCAAAATACATAACTGTCATTCTTTTGTTTCAATCTATCCTCTTTCCTTTCTGTTTCATATGAATTTGCTTCCTTGATCCCTACTGGTGACTTCAGTGCTTTTTCAGCCCCTGTACTTTTCCTTCAGAAAGGAAACCAGATTTTTTTTTTTACTTATTGCCTCACTTTCTTGTCAAAGAGCAGTAGTTAAAGCTGGAAGATGATGTGATAACAGGATTTGGCTTGACTGGTTTTCCCTCACTGATTGTTGGTCTGGTCTGCCTTTAAATTGTAGAACACAGCACTCTATTTAGATTTGCCTCAAAAATTAGATCTGAGTTATTTGTGGGAATAGCTACTTATTTTATTTTCCTGTTATTTAATGTCAAAAAGGATTTCCAAAAAGTGATCAATGTGCTGTGTGAATGTTGCTAATAGAAACACCTGGAAACTTAGAATAATTTCATAGCACTGTATTCCTATGATTTCTGTAGTAATCAATATTCAGGTAGGAGGGAATTGCCATAATGCAGGGGATAATTCTTACCCACTATAAAGCTAAAGGACCCTGCTACCTAGAAGTGTCAGATCTTGGGTCGAATTAGGAAAATGACCCTGTACCAAGGAGACGTCACCAAATATCGGTATCCAATTTAGGTCCTGATCCTACAAGGAATCCTTGCAGATGGACCTCTATACCCATTTGGTATCCAACTGAAGTGAAAGCACACAGATTTTACTTCAGGATTGGGCCTTAGGTTGTAATTGTAATGGGGCAGGGAACTGCCTTATATACTGCCAAAGCCAATAAATAATAACTATCTCAAATTATTCCAATATGCACACGTTTCCAAAAAGGAGGAATTCATCTCCATTTTTTTCTACTCATTTCCATAAAATTTTAAGTTCTCAGGGGGTGGGGAGGATTACCCCAATATGCCTCTTTAATAAACAAAAAACAAAGATACAAAACTACCAGCTCTGTATATTTGGATTACCTCAGTTTTCAAGATCATTTTCCTTATTTAAATAATTTGGGCCAAATTCTTTTGAACATTTTGGTTTTGCAAAATTAATGTAATTGTCTTTTAAAAGGTCATTGGATTGCCATTGTCTTGTCCCATAAAATGCACTGTTCTGAATTTCCAGAGAATGCTGTTTAATCATATCGGAGATGGTGCTTTGCCCCGAAGTGATCCTAACCTGTCTGGCCCTGAGAAAGGTGAGTAGAATCCTGTACCACTGCCAATCTGGGTATCAGTGAACAGGGGCGGCTCTATGTATTTTGCCGCCCCAAGCACGGCAGTCAGGCAGCCTTCAGCGGCGTGCCTTCGGGAGGTCCGCTGGTAACACGGATTCGGCAGCATGCCTGCGGGAGGTCCGCCAGTCCCGCGCCTTCAGCATACCCACCGCTGAATTGCTGCCGAAGCCGCGGGACTGGCAGACCTCCCTAAGGCATGCCGCCGAAGGCTGCCTGACTACCGCCCTCACGGCAACTGGCAGGCCGCCCTCCGCGGCTTGCCGCCCCAGGCATGCGCTTGGTGCGCTGGTGCCTGGAGCCGCCCCTGTCAGTGAAGATAAATTTAACTTGTCACTCTAGAATATCACTCCTCCTGACTGGCTGGTGAATAATAATAGTTCCTAGATCTCATATAGCACTTCGCATCCATACGTCTCAAATTGCTTCACAAGGAAAGAACAGTGTACCTGTGATCTGAGCCTTGCATTCAGAAGGACCCAGCAGATAGCAAGGAGTCAGAGTCAGAGATGGAACAGCAGATGGAAAGGCATTGCTGCTGGCTGTCTGCCTGCTAGCATGGTCTTGAGCTGACTGGACTGGATCACTTGGGAGGAAGTTTAAAGGCTCAGGAGTGGGAGAAAGATACATGTTCATCTGGAGGCTGAAGGGGAGGTTGAGATGATCTTGGGATGGGAGGAAACTCTGAAGTTTGGTACATCCATTTCCCATTTAGCCATACATAATCTACCTCTGCTCCCCCTGTTTATATCTAGAATGCTATTGGAAATAGATCTAATTATCTTTAACATATTAAAGTAAATAAGAAACATCCATTATTGGCTATAAAGAAAATATAAATGAGGGTGCTTCTGTATTGTTGGCGTAATTACCCCTTCACAGAGCACTAAATTTTAAACTGAAATCACTCTGGAATACACAGAGACACTCCAAATGGTTTGCAGTAAATTTCAAATCATACAATTCAAAAGCAAATTATAACTAGAGCCGACCAGGAAGTGGAATTTCCATCCTGCAAAGTAAATTGAATTTTCTAATATTTTTTCATCCTGAATCAGGATGAAAATTCAAAAGCCAGAATTTTTCATGGGACCAAAAAATCCAAAATGGCCAGGCCAGGGATTTGGAGCAATCAAATTTTTGAATTGCTCCGCTCCGGCTATGCTCCAGCTGTGGGCAAAAACCTACTGGTCCACACTCCTGCTCCGGGCTCTGCTCCAAAGCTCTGGTCCAGGCAGCAGAAATATTTTGGTCTTTACAAAATGGTATATGCTGATCTGGGAGCTGAAGAACTGGCCGTCTAGGTAGTCTACTCAACCACCAGATTGGAACCTAGGGAGCCAGTTAGCCGGGGTCCTGCCCATCTGGTTACTTTTAAAGTAAGGACAGCTCATGCTGCTAGATGGAAGTAACATATTACCATTACCATTAAATGTCTCTCTTACATATTAGGAAATAACAAGACAAAATGTTTTTTTAAGAAATAGGCTGATTACTGTGTGCTGCTCTCAGGGTCAACCCTCTACTGCAGAAGCACTCCCCAGGAGAATTAATCAAAAAGATCGATAAAAATGTTCTCACTGGAATGCATTTTAATTGGTACCTATTAAAAGCATAATATATGTTATGTGTACTTATGAATAAATGAATATTAAAATGTAAATGGGGAGTTGCCAGGTAAACCTGAATCCTGGATATTAGGACTGGAAAATTAAATATACAAGGAATCTTGGTGCTTTAAATACGTTTGTTTTAATTTAGTTCATAAATTCGTTGTTCTGCAAGCAAACAACTTCATTATTTAGCCCCCCTTGAATAAAATTGTTCACTCATCACAAATTAGTTCTTTGTAATATCTACAGGGAACATTTTATAAAATGTTTCTGCTTTAGAAAGTGTAATAAAATGTCAGGAAATTTTTGTCATTGTTTTGTTTTTTAATGTAGTGACAGGTTGTGAGCAATATTTCTGCAAATGGATTACTGTCAAGCTTCGTTCGTGCCAGTATCAGATTTATCATTATTATCTGGGCACATGAACATCAGGGTACATGTGACTATAGAAACCAATTGGATACTGGTTTAAACATATCTCCCTCTCCCTCTTACCTTGTGCCCCCCTTATTTGTGTATTTATTTCCTGTTATGTATTTTCTCAATTGTAAGATCTCTGGGTTAGGAGATTGGAGCCTAGGGAGCCAGTTAGCCGGGGTCCTGCCCATCTGGTTACTTTTGTTATTTGTACAGTGCCTGGTACAGTAGGAATCTCGTAGTCCTTAAATGTACTGCAATAGAAATAGTGAATAACAACATGAACACTGCACTCTGACTTTCACTCCATTCTTGTAAATGAGCACAAGGTCCTTCTTGTGTTTCAGTATCATGTTTGCACACAAGTATGAAGGACAGGCCAAGAGAAGAATGGTGTAGACAGAGCTTGTGCTCCCTATATCTTGGAAGCACTTTGAATTTATTGTCAACAGATGGTTAAGCTTAAAAGGGCTTCTACCAATTCTATAGTCCTTTTTTTTTTTTTTAAGGTAATAGATTTTTCATTAACTAGAGGGTAGCTTTGAGGAAAATTTGCAATTTTTAAGATCTCTTTTGGGTCTGCCAGTGCTAAATATCTTTTTGTCAGACAAGTGTGGAGAATATTATAGTATGAGACCTCTCTGGTTCCCGTCATAGAGAATATTCCATGCTTTGTGCAGTAATCACTATTCCATGCACTACAATTCAATTAAAGATGTATAAGCCCCGGAAAATGACACTGATAAATACCAAACAGTGATCTTATACAAGTCAAGGGTGCCAAAGTCATCCTACAACCGAGTAAAATTACATTTTTAATTAGAACCTTTGGACCTCATGTATACAAAGTAAAGGTCATATGCTGCCCTCACTCCATTTTTGTGTGCAGTTTTTAATGTTTTTTAACTTTATCTCTTCTCTTCATCACCCTATGTATTTTTGTTCAGTTCCTCTACCCCTCCATTTTGCGCTCTCTCTCTCTCTCGGGTTTTTTGCGGGGGTTTTTTGGGGGGCCGGGGGTGTCTATGCCAGGGCAACAGAAGTGTGTTAACATTGAAGATATTCTGAGGGAATATTGGCTGGAATTCTAGTCAGTTTACTTCTCCAGCCTTTCCATATGTAAAGCGATTCAGAGGAAACTGCCTAGGAACAGTCTGTTTTATTCCACATAGAACTCTTTAAACAGGGAGCCTGCTACAGGGAGAATCTGAGGGCAGGTCTACACTTTTGCTTAAGTCATTGTAACTTACCACGCTTAGGGGTGTGAAAAAGTCACCCCCGTGAGCGACGCAAGTTACAGCAACCTAAGTGCTGTCCACACTGGCGCTATGTCAGCGGGAGATGCTCTTCCACTGACACAGCTTCCGCCTCTCGTGGAGGTGGGGTAATTATGCTGACAGGAGAGCGCTCTCCTGTCAGCATAGAGTGTCTCCACCAGACGCACTACAGGAGCACAACTGCATCGGTGCAGCTGCGCCTGATGCAGTGCTTCTAGTGTAGAGTAGCCCTGACTCATGGGATCGTCGTCTGTTTCCCTCTGTAGCTGGATCTGTGTGTGCAAAGCACCAGAGTGCTCTTTCAGTTGCTATTGCTCATGAGGTCCAAATTGCGGTACAATCTCAGACTCACCTAGGGAGCCAAATACACACATCAAGCAGGCCAGGAGTCTAACATGCATGATTTCAAGTGCTTTTTTAAATGCTATTGTAATCAGGTGAGTTTTTCAGGCATGCTGTTAAGTTGGTTAACATTTTAACTCTACATATTTGTAATCTTCATGGATATAGGAAAGGTGGAGAGGTTGGAATTGAGAGCTGGAAATATTAGCGGATGTGTCAGCATTGTCATTCTCTTCCAGCTGTAAACACCACACCCAGCAGTTGGAGTCTGGACAGTGGAAAAGAAGCCAGGAATATGTCAGAAAGTGGAAAGCTTATGTCTCCCCCTGTGCCACCAAGACCCACACAAACTGGTGAATATATGAACATTTCAGGCCAACCTCCAATACAAAATGATTTACTTGATGGCTTTGACTCTTTCCACTGTGATTAACACTTAACTCCCTGGGCAGGATAATTTATCAGTTCATTGACTCGGATGGAAGGCTGTAGAGCTGCAGTTACTTTCATCTTGTTAACGTTCTGTACTCTTGTAACATTCCATTTTCAATATCCTGCATCTTCATTTAATGACTTATTAGATTCAAGCAGTTCATGTTGATACCCAGAAGAGATGATTGATTTTTTGGTCTTTTGATCTTACAATGATTGGAGGTTAGTAATCACAACCTGGGCACTCTGAAAAGAAGCATCTTATTGGGTGGTGCTATATAGGCAGTCATGTAATGCCATGGTTTCAGTTTCATTAACCAGTTTGTCCTTCAAAAAATCATTTTGTCAATTTAAAGGAAAAGATATTTAAGTGCTACTTTAAGTATGGTTGAAGATATTTTCCATTTATCCTCACAATACACCATGGACCTGCAGGCCTCTGGGAGAAGCATGCTTTCTGATGTGTTATTGCTTGTTTAACACATATGTACAGAATTTTTTCCTTAAAAGAACAAACAAAGGGAGGGGAAGAGAGCATGATAAGGAATTTTTTTCAATCACGTTGCCAGTTAGTTTAGAATGATGTAAAAATTGCCAGGGGAGATGGGTGCATAAATATTTCATGCTGTATGTATTCTCTTGTAAGATAACCTTTGCATAACTTTGAAAACAAATGAAATCTTCTAAAGTATGCACAGCCTTTGAGCAAGATGCACAGAATCGAACAGGGGGAGGCAGTGGGTAGTAAAAATTGGATCATCTTTTTTCCATTAACAAAGCTTTCCCAGGAATACCTTTGTATCTTTTTTTTTTTCTTTTTTTCTGTGATACATCTAAACATACTGGTGACCTTTTGTATCTGGTAGAATTTCTATAATAAATCTGATTTACAGTTTTCACGAGGGTGGCATTCTAAAATCTGTCTAGTTTCCTTGAAATTAAATTGAACCCTTTCTAACTTCACAGCTTCACCGGCAAGGCATGTAGCTTCAGTTTCCCCTTCTCCTGCTGGCAGATCTCCAATGAAGGTACTGGCCTGTTCCATGGGGCTTGTTATGTCTATGTTGTGTGATGTATGCTACTGCATTTATGCACATTTCACATTCACAAATGTAACTGACAGTAGCAGCCCTAAAACCTTCACACTAAGATTTTCAAAACTGTGTACCTAAAGTTAGGATCCTAAATATTTAGGCACTGAAATTAAGTGGCCTGATTTTCAGAAGTTCTGAGCACCCAGAAGCTCTCATTTGAAAATTTTGGCCTAAGCCTTTGTCCAGATAATATATCAGATGTAATGTCCTTAACAAATGTGGAAGCCTCCTACTACACAAAGGAACACAACCTGAAGAAAGCAGTTAGCAGGATTTCCGAAATACACCAGCTTTCTTAGCCCACAGTGACGATTAAATAAAACCCTCTTCACTCCTCCCCTTCCATACGTTGGACTCAATCTTTGGCCCTTCTTCCAGCCCCTTTGCATTGCCTGAGGAAGCTGCCCCTAAGAATCTAATCTAAGTTCCATTGATGTAAATGAAAATCTTTCCATTTTTCCAATGACTTCAGTGGGCTTTGAATCAATCTCTAGATGGGCAGCCAAGAATTCCCCCGGCATGGGGTGGAGGTGCATAAAGCCAACTCTAAGCACCTGTCTCCACTCCACTGCTGTGCTCACAGCTATCTGATCCTAATCTGGAACAGAGCAGCTGGGCACCAGCCAGCCCAAGATCAGGGGAACATAAAGTTGTTTTAGATCCACATTCCCTCCACCACTGTTCAGCTGAGGATTGAGTCTGGTGTGCCCGGACTGTCTCTCAAACTAGCTAGCATAAGTCTAACGTATTTGGTACTTAGCAAAACCTTTTGTATGTATAATATCTTTTCTTATCTCTTCAGTTGTTTGTTGTTGTATATTTCATACCTTAATACTAATAAGTCTGAGTTTATGACTAAGTCATAATTAAAAACTAATTGTATTTCTTACAGTTTTTCAAACCCAAGCTTCTTTCATTCCTTTCTTCAGCAGAATCTGAATCTCTGGCCTGTAGTACCATGTGGCCTAGTAACTTCCAGGACAGTCAGAGGAGAATAAGGAGATTCTAATGGACAGTATACTACTGGTGCCTAATTATTGCAGTGATGGGCATTATATAAAAATGCTTAGGATAAACTGAGTTTTCAGCAAATCTCTAGAAGTCTACATCTTTCCTAACGCATTCAATTCCTCACAATTCAGTACAAGTGCTATTCTACTGTAAAGAAATCAAAATCAAAAAGGGAAAATTATTTTACTGTGATTCTGCTTCCCTGAAGATGTTCTGCTAAAGTTTTCCTTCCTCTCTCTTAACTCCTTAGCGTCAGACCAACCAAATTCTATTGGTTCATGAAGAATTTTGACCCACCAGGATAGCAGTAATGGAATAGTGTGTCATGTCCCCACTTTGACCATTGTGCATCATCCCCTGCCTGGTATGAATGCTACCCAACAAACATTGCAAGTCAGATCCTCCACTTACATTGGTGGCAGAGTTCCCAGGAGAGGCCAATTAAAAATATTTTATCGTCACTGAAAAAATTGCTCCAGAGAAAAAACAGAAACAAAGTGCAAGCACTGAGACATTTTAAAAAAAGATCACTAGAGTTGAGGAGAAAAAGTACAATTTTCACAATCCCTTTTTTTACTGTTAAACAGGTTTGTTTGTTTTTTCAAAAAAAGAAAAATTACAACCAGCTCTAATAATCCCCAAATTATATGTGGGGTAAGTGCATAAGAAATCTATTCGAGTAAAATCTACAGAAAGCTATAATTACAGGTAATTTTTACCTTTCTAATGATTCTCACTGCCAGGATTCTCACTCCTAGAAGGTAAGAAGCTTAAGAAATGTGCCAGCAGAAAAAATGACATAAGGTAGCACTGATATAGGCTCTGTATCAAGGGTAGAACTTCATGCCCCAAGAGCACTGACGTTTGAGTGTCTTCATCAGTGCAAAAACTGGTTTGCCTCTGCCAAGAAATCCTATATCTGTCAATGTAGGATGCAAGCAGTGCCTTGAAGTTGGAATAGTATCCTTTCAAAAGATTACAAGTGAACCAGCAAAGCTGGATTCACTCTTCCCATCTCCACTTCTGTAACATGACTGTAGAAAGGGGAAATCTGGAAACCATAATGTGGAGCTGCCTTGAGTTGGAGGCCTCAACAGGAGTACATGGAAGAGATCCTGGCCCTCTCTCAGTACCTACTGTTTTCATCCTTTCTGAAGACCCAAGAACTCAATACTGAGGACCAAGAACTCAATACCTATGACTTCAGGTATCGAGGGTGGCACATGACTGCCAACAGAGGGCCTGTTTTATACTCTACTCCAGTACTATTGTTCTTGAGGATAAAAATTCTTTAAGAGTTGAGGGAGTTCTACCAATCTTGTGCTGAGGAACTAGGACTCATAAGTGAGAATCTTAGTGAATAATATTTATCACATATACAATAGCTTGAGCTGCCTCATCACCACTTGGCTTAGAGCAAACAATACTTCTAAACCAGGCTGGCGATGGTGATTTGAGTATATTCCCAATCCTGGAAGTTCTGTGGCTTTCACAAGCAAAAGATGCTAAAAATTTTCAATGACATTGATGCACACTGCAGAATTTGAAGCTACCTGCACTGTTAATGGTATCTGATAATAAGTTATGGTCCTGAAACCAGACACCACACTGATAAAATGCAGGGGAATTTAATAGAAGTTTATTCTCATTAAACAGCTATCATTCCTGTGTTATAAAATGATTAAGTAGTTAATTTTTAAAAAATCATATATGGAATATTAGCACACATGAAGCAGTGTTATATCTCTTTTTACAGCATGATTCATTGCAAAAAATGGGAGGAAAGCTGTAAATATATTCTAAACCAGAGACTGAAGTAGTAGTACTCAATGTGATATAGATACAGTGTTCTGGCAGTAGAGGGCACAGTGCTACTAGTTACACTGCAAGCTATATTCCATTGTCAGTACTATGAAAGTTATTTCTTTTTAAACACTGACAGATTTTTCCAGAGACTGATGATAGGAATACAACATTTTAATATAGCTTACTTCCACTAAAATAAATTGTTGACATGAACAGTATTTGATGTATAGTTAGAAAATATAAGCATTCTATAGACAAGCTTGGACTATATTTTTACTGGATCTTAATTCGACCATAAATACATGTTTCATCTATCATGCTCCCAAGAATCAGTGCAAAAAAAAAAATCTACCCGGATTTTTAGTGTTCACGGAGAAACATTGCTCTTAATTCTCCTTCACATGAATCCTTCTCTTTTCTTCTTTGCAGGGATCCATGCAATCATTTACCCCATCTCCAGTGGAATGTCATTCCTCGGGGCTCATATCCAACTCCCCAGTCTTGTCAGGAAGTTACAGCAGTGGAATCTCTTCACTTAGCCGATGTAGCACATCAGAAACTTCTGGCTTTGAAAGTCAAGGGAGTGAACAAACTATTCCAAACTACAGTGTTTCTGAGGAGCCGATGAGAAAAGAAAGTAAAACTCCTCCACCTTACAGCGTTTATGAACGAACTTTGAGACGGCCTGTTCCGCTACCTCACAGCCTCTCCATCCCTGTCACTTCAGATCCACCAGCACTGCCACCCAAACCCCTGCTGGCGCGGCCAAACAATCTGGAAAACAGTAGCCGGAGGACTGAACAGGTTCCTCGGCCCAGGCCTCTTCCTCGGAAAGTGTCTCAGTTATAAGAAGTCACTTTTATATTTACTTGCAATGAATTCTTTACCGTTTACGAAATAATATTTAAAAAAAGTAAAATACATTTAGTGTAGGCACTTTAATATTTTACCCAATTTTTCTTTTAAATGATTTTTAAAATGCTTATTAGTATTATGTTGCACATTATTAAATGAAATTAATAATTTTGATTGCCAGATATTACAGGAAGCATGAATGAGAGAATGTTGTTAATTTCAAGGTGGTAAATATGGATGCATAGCTTTTTGGTATGTTATGTTCATTTTTTAAAAAATAATTTAATTAAATCTAAAACCCCACGAGCTCTCATTTGCATTAGTTGTATGCTTCTTACAAAATGTAGGCTATGCTAACTGAGCTAATTACTAGAAATAAATGCACGCTTCCTAACCACATTGTTTGTAGGCTAGGACATTTCTGCAAGTAGGCTGAAGGTTGTTCCCATTTCCCCATGAGCAGGTTGGTCAATTCAAATATCTGTGCATGTGGGGTTAGGGGTGGTGCAGAGGAGGGGGTTGTTAATGCAAGTTACCCTGCAGTAAAAAGTTCTAAAGACAAAAGTTGTAAGTTCTTGAAACAAAATACTACTTTTGTGTTGCTTTCTAAGAGTAACAAATATTCACATTTCATTCAGTGTAGAACACCTTTCTGGGAATTAATTTGATTGTTGAGAAACTCTTTAGTCTCATAACAGTAGCTTATCTCCTGTATCTGG
This sequence comes from Trachemys scripta elegans, assembly GCF_013100865.1. NCBI lineage: Eukaryota > Metazoa > Chordata > Testudines > Emydidae > Trachemys > Trachemys scripta. The sequence goes on from NC_048298.1 coordinate 49,240,034, forward strand.
TGCACTTCTTTCTTTTTAAGGTGCGATTTACCTTTACTCTTTCAGTTAGCCCATACAAAAAAAATCCCATTAATAGTTGGAGGTTTTCTCCTGTCTTTGAAAGTTAACTTCAAAAAAAAAAAACTCTGTACCAGAAGAACAAATATCCAGATATTATAGAGGCATAAATGAATGTGTCCCATTAATAAGGATACACAAGAATCAATACTGGTTAGTATTAAATCAATGCAGTAAGTGAACAAATTTAAAGAATATAAATCACTAGCTATGTATCAGTAAATTTTTAAAAGATAAAGGGCATTAATTCACAATTCTGCACAAATTAACAAAATTCCTAACAGCTCTTCGTGTATATTCTTACTAGTGCAGGTTTTTGTTGTTGTTTGTTATTGGTTTTTATTTTTGATTGGTTGTTTTAACTTAGTTGATCATTGTCATCTTTACTGAAGGAAGATGATGGTAGACAGTTCTAGGTTGAATTTCACTAGATAGCGTCTGTAAAGCAATGGAAAGCTAATGCCCAGATGTAGGAGTGTGGAGAAAGCACCTTGTGTATGTATTTTTTGTAGCTCTTTCTTTTGTTGATTTTAATTGTTTGCTTTGTTGATAGCTTAATTGGAAGAAAGTGACCACTTTTTATATTCTCTCAGTGAAACCTTCAGCAGGTATGTGCTGTTGATGGTAGCTATAGAGGTTTTCTATAATAAATGTTCAAGTATTTTTGTACATAACTGGTTAATTTTAATAAGGAGTGTACCATTATGTGAAAAAAGAAGCAAACAGTTGTGTATGCAGTAAGATTGTTATAATTATGCCAAATACTTTATGTATGGAAAAAAGAATATTTGTACATATGTGCTTTTAACAATAATTCTGCCATATTGACTTTACAATTTTGAATGTCAGAAAAAATTAATATATGTTAAAATATTTATGTTTTAGTGAAAGTATTCATAACTGAAAAAGGAACATATGAATTTTAGCTTTGTATCTTGCCTATTTTGAAGTCTGAAATTCCTTGAACTAGCTCTTGCTTTTGACTATAACATTTTTGTGTCTGTAACCACATTATAAAAGATGTAGAAGGCTACATATTTATGCTGGTATGAAGAGGTAATGCCTAAGATTTAACTAAGGTGTCACAAGTAAGATAACAAAGCTGCTTTGATTTTCCCCCCCTGTGTAGTTTAATAGATTGGTTGACTAGTGCTTGAGCACAGTATGAATCAGTGTTATTTGCTCCTGAAGCCATTTATTTTATTTCTGGCAGTGAGCAGAATTGTTGAATTTATCATTTGCATATATTATTGAAGTCAGCTTTGCAGCAAAACATTTCATGAGGTTTCTGTTTACCCAGATGCTCATATAGGTTGCTGCAGAATAAAGTTACTTGATTAATCTTTATAGTATAATTTGTTTTCCACGTAGTAGTAGATTATAAATCAGTTTGTCATAAAATTAAACTTTCTGCCTCCTTTGCTTCAAAGATCCAGCTTTCTTTCTGATAAAAATCTCCTGGATTGAGTTAGTCCTTTCCCTGCTCGGTTCTGTAATGGCTTTGTGAGACAATTGCCAAGACAGTAAAGATTTGGAGGGCATTCACCTGCACTTCTGATCAATGGAGGACTGTAAAATTTACTATAAGAGTTAGGTTAATTTATGGCAATTTGAACTCCCTGTTTTTATAACCAAGACATCAGGAACACTCTGAACAATAGGAGACCATAAAAAAATGACAGTGAAGTGCTGTAAAAAGGAGCTGACACATTTTCTGCTTTGCCAGTTTTGACAAATTGTTTCTGTAGATCAGCTTTTCTTCCTGGCTTCTACAAAAATGTAGTCTGAAATTTGTTATGTATGCTACAACACCCAGAGCTTGAAAGCCTACTGTAAATAAAGCTCTCATTTGAATTTTATGCATTATGAATAAATGTAGTTTTCTGACTTATTTAGTGACATTAAGCAGTTCAGAAAATAATGCAAGAGATGTATCAGAACACTCCCCCGTCACCCAATAATGTACCTGTCATGCTGTCTGGAATGACTCTCAAATGTGAGTGCCTGTCTCAGGACAGACTGTCGGAAAACAAGGGCAGATACCCCAAAATGGTGGTATGTTCTATAATTAGATTTCACCAAACCAGTAACAAATAGATCATTATACCAGTCTTATCATGGAATCACAGACAGTCCCCTTAAGCTCTCCAGCCTATCTTGCCACCCAGAGACATTGGACTTAGTGATTATGGTCACATAAACCAAAAATCACATCACATCAGGTTGCTGCCAGTCCCAAGAGACTAGTCACTTACTCCAGAGCAACTGGAATTCCAGATATTACACCAAAGACAACGCTGGCAGTAAATTCTATAGTAAACCATAGGTTTATTAGCTAAGAAAAAGAATGAGAGTTATTGAGTGGTTAAAGCAGGTAAAATATAATAACATGTGAGTCAAAGTCTGTAAATCCAAAATGATAGCAGAGATGTAGCAATCGGCCAATTTCCCAGAAGTCTGTCAGGGATACCCAGAATAACTCTGGGGATCTCTGACTTCTCATTCAGTTATTCCACCCTGTTAGAATCAAAACAGTCCAGAGATAAAGGCTCTCTTTGAATCAGTGCTTATAGCTTCTTTTCACAGACAACAATCTGTCAAGTGACTGTACCCACACAATGGCCAATTTCTTTGAATTTAGCTCTCCATTTGCATTCAGTGAGTTATTTAGTTACAGGGATATACATAATGGAAATGCTTGTCATTACATTATAATAGGAATAGATAAGTGAAAACAATACAAGTAACGTTTCATTAGTTTTCATGAAGTTCTAAGACCTGATACACTCTTACATTAACACACAGTTTGATCTAGGGTTACTTAATTACTAGGTATGCATAATGTAATGTAATAGTAAACAACAGGATAAACATAGGCGGAAACAGTACAATTAACGTTGCCTCTGATCTCTATTAACACACAAGTGAATTGGCCCGAATATATACTAATACATTTAATTCCTTTGATATTCACACACAAGTGAATTGGCCTAAGACTCTGGCCTGAGCTGGTCTGTCAGCGTCACAGTACCAACACCCAGTTACAAATTGTTGTCAGTGGCTTCATGATTGCTTTTCAATATTATCCAACATCTGTCTAACACTTGTGATGGTCTTACTTCCTAATAAGGCAGTCAGCGTGTATCTGGGATCCTATAGTGGTAAGTGCAATATGAACTGGCCATTTTTTTAGCAGTGCAGTACACTGCAGTTCAGGAGCTAGCTCTCTGAATTTCCAATTATCAGAGGGGCAGCCGTGTTAGTCTGTATCCACAAAAACAACAAGGAATCCGGTGGCACCTTAAAGACAAACAGATATATTTGGGCATAAGCTTTCGCGGGTAAAAACCCACTTCTTCAGATGCATGTAGTGAAAATTACAGATACAGGCATAAATATATATTGACACATGAAGAAAGGGGAGTTACCAAGTGGAGAACCAATGTTGAAGGCCAATTCAGTCAGGGTGGATGTGGTCCACTCCCAGTAATTGATGAGGAGGTGTCAATACCAAGAGAGGGAAAATTGCTTTTGTAGTGAGCCAGCCACTCCCAGTCTCTATTCAAGCCCAAATTGATGGTGTCAAGTTTGCAAATTAATTGTAGCTCTGGAGTTTCTCTTTGAAGTCAGATTTTAAATTTTTTGTTGTTGAAGAATGACTACTTTTAAATCTGTTATTGAATGTCCAGGGAGATTGAAGTGTTCTCCTACTGGCTTTTGTGTGTTACCTTTCCTGATGTCTGATTTGTGTCCATTTATCCTTTTACGCAGAGACTGTCCAGTTTGGCCAATGTACATGGCAGAGGAGCATTGCTGGCACATGATGGCATATATCACATCAGTAGATGTGCAGGTGAATGAGCCCCTGAAGGTGTGGTTGGTGTGGTTGGGTCCTATGATGGTGTCACTAGAATAGATATGAGGACAGACGGCAACAGGGTTTGTTACAGGGATTGGTTCCTGGGTTTGTGTTTCTGTGGTGTGGTGTGAGTTGCTGGTGAGTATTTGTTTCAGGTTGAGGGGCTGTCTGTAAGCGAGGATTGGCCTCTTTGAATTTCCAATGAAAGGGATGTTGGTGCAAGCTAACAACACTTAGTAAGCTGACTTGTGTGAACTCCTTTAATTTAAAATCATAGGATGACATTCACCTCTGCACAGAGAGCTGCAAAGGCCTTGTGGTGGCCCTCTGCACTGGGGTGAATTTCACGCATAAAAATGTAGCCTTAGCTTTAAATTTAGTACAGTTCCTGCCCTCTAGGTCGGTGTTCAGAGGGGGCCTGCTGCACATAGATTTTTTTTCCTGCTACCATATGGAAATGCAGACTCATTCCCCTTATTCCCAGACCTCACAGAAGCCTCTTTAAATGGTCCCAGTGTCTGGTGCTGAGAGAATAGTCAAAGACTGAGGGGACCAGGCAGGAATGGGTGGACAGGTATTTGTATGAGAGTGGGCCAGGAAGGAATTTGCGGGGGGGGCGGGAGGTGAGTGAGTGAGAGTCACACATCACATCATCCCTCTTCAGGCCCCAAGGAACTTTCCTAAAAATAAATATATATATATATATATCCTGGACTTTATTATCTGTTCTACACAGCCTCTCTGATCCAGAGGTGGCAGGGTCAGGCATGGCCAGGGTAGATATTTTGAAGCATCACTCCAATACACCCAGGCTACTGGCAGACCCGAGCTCATGTGGAAGCTTAATACCTCATGACATATTGATTAAAAAACTAGAATGATTAAAATTAACATAGCACACATTAATTGGATTAAAAACTGGCTAACTGATAGGTCTCAATGTAATGTAAACAGGGAATAGCCATTGAATGGGTGTGTTTCTAGTTGGGTCCCCCAGGGTTCTTGCCCTGTTCTTTTTAACATATGTATTAATTACCTGGAAGAAAACATAAAATTATCACTGATAAAGTTTGCAAGTGACTCAAAAATTGGAGGAGTAATAAATAATGAAGAGGACAGATCACTGATATGTAGCCATCTGGATTGCTTGATAAACTGGGCACAAGCAATTTGTGTTTTAATATGTCCAAATGTGTAAATGTATACATCTAGGAACAAAATGTAGGCCATTCTTACAGGACAGGGACAGCAATGACTCTGAGAAGTATTTGGGGGACGTAGCGGATAATTAGCTGTACATGAGCTCCCATTGTAACATTGTGGCATAAGGGCTAATGCAATCCTTGGATGCATAAGTAGGGAAATGTTGATTAGAAGTAGAGAGGTTATTTTACCACTATATTTGGCACTGGTGCAACTACTGCTCCAATACTGTGTCCAGTTCTGGTGACAACAATTCAAGAAGGGTGTTGCTAAACAGGAGAGGGTTCAGAGAAGAGCCACAGGAATGATTACAAGATTAGAAAACATGCCTTACTCATGGAGCTCAATCTATTTAGCTTAACAAAGAGAAGGATTAGGGGTGACTTAATTACGCTCTAGAAATATCTAGATGGAGAACAAATATTTGATAATTGGCTCTTTGATCTAGCAGAGAAAGGTGTAATGTGATCCCGTGGCTGGAAGTTGAAAGTAGACAAATTCATACCGGAAATATTGTTAACAGAAAGGGTAATTAACCATTGAAACAACTTACCAAAGGTTGTGATGGATTCTCCATTTCTGACAATTTTTAAATCAAGATTTAAAGTTTTTCTAAAAGACCTGCTCTACAAATTCTTCTACAGCCTGTGTTATACAGGAGGTCAGACTAGATGATCGCAATCGTTCTTTCTGCCTTGGAATCTACGAAACAAAGGAGCTCTGCATGGATGGCTGTGGCTCCCATATCCCTGTGGATCCAGGCAGATCTAGCAGCTTTAGGTGTAGGCCTCATGACTTTTCTACAGTGGAGGGACCAAAGCCCAGTATAAGATTTGTGAATAGAAGTCTGCAAATGGACCCTCAAAGACCGTTCCTCCCAGCACCGGATATAGTATGAGAGGGGCTGATCTGGGCCACCGTTATAAACCACTGCCGTATTTTTTATTAGATTTATTTGTCCTTATAAGGTCCCCGTGCTTTTAATCCAGTTGTTTACTGATACTTAATTCAGCAAACTACATTGGTTGTTTTTGTAAACATTAATGCACTACCTTGACGTTAGATTTACCAAACATTTGAGAGAGGTCTGGGAATCACCTATGGAAGGTTTAGACCTGCGGGCCTCAATGTATGTACAATCATCATCAGCTACATAGAGTGACTATTCCTTGGCAGTGGCATTCCTCTCATGCTAGTGGTGAAGAAAACAGTAAAAATGTTCAGCTGTGAATTATTTTAATATGGAACTCTTTGCATCTGATAGCACCAGCTGCCACCTCTGTAGACTGCTGTGCATCAGCGTGCATGGTGCAAACCTCCATAGTATGGATGGGTAAACTTTCTGTGCCTAACTTAGAAACTACAATGACCAAAGGAGTTTGATGGTGCAGTTCTAATTTGATGCTGTTGGTTTTCCTTTCAGAAGAGAGATTATGAGAAGAAAGGAAAGGAAGGGAGGGAGAATTGGAGGTGAAGAGAGTCAAAAATAGGGAGCAGATAAACTCACACTGAAGAGATGAGGATGCAGGAACAACTTTGAAAATGGGAAGCCTCACCCGAGCTGGACGTACTTCAGTTGGGGGAAGGGCTTACGAAGGAATCTCTTCAGCACAGCAAAGTGGCAGGTGGAGAGAGTCAAACCTGCACTTGCTACCATGGAGGGACTATGTCAGAAGGGTATCCCCAGGAGGAGGACTCCTGCATGAAGCCAGGACTCCCCAGCCTTCAGAGGCCCATGGGCACCCCAAGTAGGGACAGTACGGTAGGAAGAGACCCAGGGGAGGGAGATGGCAGGACCACAAGTAGCTTTGTATAGTTGGCAAAAAGGGGCCCTGGGCCAGAACCTGGAGGAGTGGGAGAGCCCAGGTTCCCCTACCACTATGTGGGGCTGCCACCACAAACTTTAACTCTGAGGTGGGCAAACTACGGCTCGCGGGCCACATCTGGCCCATGGGACTGTCCTACCCAGCCCTTGAGCTCCCAGCTGGGCAGGCTAGTCCCCGGCCCTACCCCTGCTGTCCCCTATCCCCCACAGCCTCAGCTCACCGTGCTGCCAGCGCTCTGAGCGGCGGGGCTGCAAGCTCCTGCTGGGCAGCACAGCTGAGAGAGCCACGGGTGTAGTGTATTAAATTGCTCCTCGTAGGAATGTGCTACTTACAGTGTACTACTTATGGCTGCCGGTCCTGGTGCTCTGAGCGGCATGGTAAGGAGGTGGGGAGCGGAGGGGTTGGATAAGAGGCAGGGTGTCATGGGGGCAGTCAGCGGACGGCGAACAGGGGCGATTGGATAGACATGGGAGTCCCAGGGGGGCCTGTCAGGGGGCAGGGAGGGGTGGGTAGGGGGTGCGGTCCCAGGAGGGGGCAGTTAGGGGACAAGGAGCAGGGAGGTTTGGATGGGTTGGAGGTTCTGAGGGGGGCAGGGAGGGGGCGGGAAGTGGGAGGGGGCAGAAAGGGGGCGGGGGCCAGGCTGTTTGGGAAGGCACCCCCTTCCCTATCTGGCCCTCCATACAGTTTCGGAACCCTAATGTGGCCCTTGGGCCAAAAAGTTTGCCCACCCCTGCTCTAACTGCTAGGTGGGAGCTCACCCACTCACAGGTGGATAATGAAGTAAAGTATTTTTTCAGTCAACCCAAAAACACAGAAACAGAGGAAAGAGTTGGGGGGAGGGGTGGGGGAGAGGAATAATTCTAATGAAAAAAATGAATCCAGTATAGTAAAAACTGTATAGTATCTACCCTATAGTAGAGTAGGGCACCCATCTTGTTCCAGCTTCAGTGCTTCTGGGAGGGGGTGAGGTAATGGCCCTAATGAATAGTTTTAGCTTCATGGTTTTTCTTTACATTGAAGTGTCCGGGGGTGAGGGGGAGTGGGGATGGAGAAGTGATTGTCATAAATTACAGGAGAAAAGAGTTCAAGCTAGCTTTATGATGTTGCCTGTCACTATTAGAGTTCTTCATTCCACGAATGAGCTATGAGTGCGCGCGCGCGCACATGCATTTTGCCATAACATTCTCCTCTCAGGGTATTTTAGAGAACAATTCAGCCTCAAAATACAATAGAAAGATATGGCTGCTGTGATACAGCTCATAAACTGTTGAAATTTCTATGGTAGATTTAAATACATGTTTTAGATCATTGATTTACTATTACTGCTGGATCCACTGGTGTACTTTAATTTGCTCCATTTGTTTGAAAATGATATAGCAGGGTGACAAATTATACCCCTGCATATTTCTGAAATGTTAGTAACGCTGTTATTTCTTCTCACTCTCCATGGCTTCCCTAGAAGTGTCTATTCAAGGGAAGGCTCTCAGGTAGCAGCAACCCAGACTAAACTCTACAGAGTGTGTTTCTGAGGATCATTTTTATGGGAGATGCTCCCAGTGCTTAATTTATAATGAAATAGGTGCCAGGCCTCAAGTAATTTTTTCTTTCGTAACTGATCCCCCAAGCGGCCAGAGGTGCCGGGGCTATGGACTGCCAAGCCAGGAAGTGCCAGAGCTCAACCTTGGCTAGCCCTGGCACAAATTAAGCATTGGATTCTCCACAAGGATGTGCAGTCTCGTAAGATGATGATTACAAGGGTCTTTTAAAACATCAGCCAAGGCAGGCAGGGGGTGTTTGCCTGTAGAGCACACACATTCTTAAATGTGTGTGTTGAGAGAGAGATGACTCAAGGGACAGAGATTCTAAAATACATTAGGTCAGTAACCTAGTCAAACAGGATAATGTGGACAAGGCACTGAACAGACAGTGCTTAAACAAAGAGTGAAGCTCAGTGCAGCGTGTGCCCTGAAAGTGGAAATATCTACTCTTACAGCCAGTTATTTCCCAGGCAAAAATACCTAGGGGTGAGGTGGGGATGAAACAATTTTCAGAGAGAACACAAAGTAGCTGAGCTCAGAGCAAGCTTTCTGCTTTCCCCTCACCCTTGCCCTCCTTCCTGGTCTTCTGGCCACTGCATCCTTCAAGAGAGGCAGTACTTTGCAGGAGTGCCCAGCAGGGGTGAAGAAAAGGGTTTCATAGAACAAACTGTCTTGTATGCTTTGAAGCTCATTGCCTGCTCTAATCCAGAGAAGCTTTGCTGTCTGCTGTGAGAGGAGGATTCACTGCATGAGCACTATCTTCAGTCCAGCGGGGAACTGAAGCTGACTGCTAGCGATGGTCTGACCAGCATGCTGCTGACCATGAGACACCCCTTCTTTCTGGGACACCTAATTGACCTGCATTTGTACTGTGGCTGCAATAAAGCAAAGGGGTCTGATCCAATGCTCATTGTCATAACTATAAAGGGAAGAGCAACAGCCCTCCTGTGTACAATACTATAAAATCCCTCCTGGCCAGAGACTCCAAAATCCTTTTACCTGTAAAGGGTTAAGAAGCTCAGGTAACCTGGCTGACACCTGACCCAAAGGACCAATAAGGGGACAAGATACTTTCAAATCTTGGTGGCGGGAAGGCTTTTGTTTGTGCTCTTTGTTTTGGTGGTAGTTCGCTCTTGGGACTAAGAGGGACCAGACATCAATCCAGGCTCTCCAAAACTTTCTGAACAAGTCTCTCATATTTCAAACTTGTAAGTACAGCCAGGCAAGGCGTGTTAGTTTTATCTTTGTTTTCTCAACTTGTAAATGTACCTTTTGCTAGGGTGTTACCTCTTTTTGCTGTAACTTTGAACCTAAGGCTAGAGGGGGGGTCCTCTGAGCTCTTTCAGTTTGATTACCCTGTAAAGTTATTTTCCATCCTGATTTTACAGAGATGATTTTTACCTTTTTCTTTAATTAAAAGCCTTCTTTTTAAGAACCTGATTGATTTTCCCTGTTTTTTAGATCCAAGGGGGTTGGATCTTGATCCACCAGGAGTTGGTGGGAGAGAGGAGGGGGAATGGTTAATTTCTCCTTGTTTTAAGATCCAAGGGGTTTGGATCTGTATTCACCAGGGAATTGGTGAAGAGTCTCTCAAGACTACCCAGGGAAGGGAATTAGCACATTGGGAGTGGTGGCAGTGGACCAGATCTAAGCTGGTAGTTAAGCTTGGAAGTTTTCATGCAGGCCCCCACATCTTTACCCTAAAGTTCAGAGTGGGGAAGGAGCCTTGACATGGTGGCAGAGCGGTGGGATCATTTTAAACCAAAAGCCAATAAGATTTTTTTTTCTCCTTTCTAGCTGCTTGGAAAGTAGAGCTGAAACTAGATGTATATCTGATCTCTCCTTGCCTGGAGGCAGAGGTGTTAAGTTTTTTTAACAAGGGTCTTTGTTAAGAGAAGGGTTCAAGCAGTGAGTAAACTGCTGCCAAAGGGAATTTACAAGCTGAATTGTTCTTTTTTTTCTTTCTACCTCTCGGGGACAGCTAGTTAGAAAGTCTCTGTTACCTAAGCAGCCCTGAGCTGAGTGCATCCCAGTTTCAGTGAACTGCAGAGGGGTGTGGCCCAGAACAAGAAAACAGGAAAATGACTACCAGTGAAACAGCTAACAAACTAGAACTGGCCAGAGTAGAAGCAGAAGAAAATGAAAAGAAACATCAGAGACTGCTCCAATTAAAAAAACTCGAGAAAGAAGCTGCTATGGAGCAGAGAGAAAAAGAGATGGAGGAGAGAGAGGAAGCATGAACTGGAATTAGCAAGGGCTAGGCAGGATATACCAGCCAACCCTAGCAACCCCTCTCCAGGTACCGCTTCCCATCCCAGAAAATTCCCCACCTACAAGGCAGGCGATGATACTGAGGCCTTCTTAGAAAATTTTGAAAGGGCCTGCCTTGGGTACAGCATCACGACAGACCAATACATGGTAGAGCTGAGGCCGCAGCTCAGTTGACCCTTAGCAGAGGTGGTGGCTGAAATGGCTAAGGAACACATGAACAGTTATGAACTTTTTAAAAACAAGGCCAGAATCAGAATGGGACTAACACCTGAACATGCCCATCGGCTGTTCAGAGCCCTAAGGTGGAACCCAGACGTGTCATTTACCCGACATGCCTACCACATTGGGAAAAATTAGGATGCCTGGATATCAGGAGCAAGTGTTAAATCTACAGAAGAGTTGCCCTTCCTAATGCAAATGAAGCAGTTTTTAGAGGGTGTTCCTGAGGAAATAGAAAGGTACATCCTAGATGGGAAGCCCAAAACTGTAACCGAGGCGGGGGAGATTGGAGCCAAATGGGTGGAGGTGGCAGAAAAGAAAAAACTAGTAGCAGTTGGAGCAAATATCAGAAGGGGCGACCCGAAACCAAACCTTACCACCGGGGACAACCCAAGGCCCCACTTACATCCCAAGGGAAACCCCAGACACCTTCTCACCCCACCACGCCAGTCTCCACCAACCAACATCGCCCCAGTGATACTTTAGCAGGGCGATGTTTTAAATGTAATGAACTGGGACATATAAAGGCCCACTGCCCCAAGAACCCCAACCAATTACAGTTCATTACACCACAATCACACCAAAGATCCCCAGACCCAGATGCCTCTCAAATACCCTCGGAGCGAAGGGAAACCTTGAGAGTGGGTGGAAAGAAGGTTATCGTGTGAAGGGACACTGGGGCACAAGTGTCAACTATCCACCAATCCCAAGTGAACCCCCAAACTCATCAACCCGGAGGCTCCAGTGACAATTCAACCCTTCATGTCACACTCTGTAACCTTGCCTACAGCCACATTGCATGTCCAGTACAAGGGCTGGTCAGGAATGTGGACTTTTGCAGTCTATGACAATTATCCCATTCCCATGCTGCTGGGGGAAGACTTGGCCAACCATGTGAAGCTAGCCAAGAGGGTGGGAATAGTCACCTGCAGCCAGGCTAAGCAAGCTTTCACCCCCATCCCTGTTCCTGAGCCGTCCCCCAGGGCCCCGTCTGTGTTATCAGAGACCCAGACAAAGGTGGTGAAACTGGATCCCCTGCCAACGACTGCAACAGCCATAGTGGATCCAATCCCAGAGACCCAGCCAAAGCCAGTCCCAGAACCGGAACTGGCAACACAACCAGCACCAGAACCATTGCCAGCACTGAGTACAGCGTTTGCAAACCTGTCTACAACTCCAACGCCAGAGGACACCAGCAAGCCTGAACTGGCAGAAGCAGCAGATAACCCTACCCAAGAGGCTCAGCCAGAGCCTGAAATGCAACATAGTGCACCAGCAGACAGCGATTCACAGTCAACGGAAACAGCCTCAGCACCTGCATCACTTCCAGAGGGACCAAGTCCACAGTCCAAGGAGGAACTGATGTCTCCAGCATCAAGGGAACAGTTCCAGGCCGAGCAAGAAGCAGATGACCGCCTTCAGAAAGCTTGGGCGGCAGCATGGAGCACCCCACCGCCTCTCAGCTCTTCTAACCGATCCCGGTTTGTTGTAGAACAAGGACTTCTATACAAGGAGACTCTTTCTGGTGGGCACCAGGAAGACTGGCATCCTCAAAGACAGTTGGTAGTTCCCACTAAGTATCGGGTAAAGCTCTTGAGCTTAGCCCATGATCATCCCAGAAGCCATTCTGGGGTGAACAGAACCAAAGACCGGTTGGGGAAGTCCCTCCTCTGGGAGGGAATGGGCAAGGACGTTACTAATTATGTCTGGTCTTGTGAGGTGTGCTAACGAGTGGGAAAGCCCCAAAACTAGGTCAAAGCCCCTCTCCAGCAACTACCCATAATTGAGGTCCCATTTCAGCGAGTAGCTGTGGATATTCTGGGTTCTTTCCCAAAGAAGATACCCAGAGGAAAGCAATACATACTGACTTTCATGGATTTTGCTACCCGATGGCTGGAAGCAGTAGCTCTAAGCAACATCAGGGCTAAAAGTGTGTGCCAGGCATTAGCAGACATTTTGGCCCTCCGACATCCTTACAGATTTGGGAACTAATTTCCTGGCAGGGACCATGAAAAACCTGTGGGAAGCTCATCGGGTGAATCACTTGGTTGCCACCCCTTACCACCATCAAACCAATGGCCTGGTGGAGAGGTTTAACGGAACTTTGGGAGCCATGATACATAAATTTGTAAATGAACACGCCAATGATTGGGACCTAGTGTTGCAGCAGTTGCTTTTTGCCTACAGGGCTATACCACATCCCAGTTTAGGGTTTTCACCATTTGAACTTGTGTATGGCCGCGAGGTTAAGGGGCCATTACAGTTGGTGAAGCAGCAATGGGAGGGGTTTACGCCTTCTCCAGGAACTAACATTCTAGACTTTGTAAGCAACCTACAAAGCACCTCCGACACTTTTTAGCCCTTGCTAAAGAAAACCTAAAGGATGCTCAGAAAGAGCAAAAGGCCTGGTATGATAAACATTCCAGAGAACGGTCCTTCAAAGTAGCAGACCAAGTCATGATCTTAAGGGCGCTCCAGGCCCATAAAATGGAAGCGACGTGGGAAGGACCATTCACGGTCCAGGAGCGCCTAGGAGCTGTTAACTATCTCATAGCATCCCCCAACTCCAACATAAAGCCTAAGGTATACCATGTTAATTCTCTTAAGCCCTTTTATTCCAGAGAATTAAAGGTTTCCCAGTTTACAGCCCAGGAAACAGATGACGCGGAGTGGCCTGAAAAAAAAAGTAATGATGGCGTGGAAGAGGTGAACCTCTCCACGACCCTTGGATGTCTGCAGCGGCAGCAGATCAAGGAGCTGTGCACTAGCTTTGCCCCAATGTTCTCAGCCACCCCAGGACGGACCGAACGGGCATACCACTCCATTGACATAGGTAATGCTCACCCAATTAGAACCCCACCCTACCGGGAGTCACCTCATGCCCAGACTGCTATACAAAGGGAGAGCCAGGACATGCTACAGATGGGTATAATCCGCCCCTCTAAGAGTGCATGGGCATCTCCAGTGGTTCTAGTTCTCAAACCAGATGGGGAAATACGCTTTTGCGTGGACTACCGTAAGCTAAATGCTGTAACTCGTCCTGACAACTATCCAGTGCCACGCACAGATGAGCTATTGGAGAAATTGGGACACTTTAGACTTAACCAAAGGGTACTGGCAAGTACCACTAGATGAACCCACCAAGGAAAGGTCAGCCTTCGTCAGCCAGGCAGGGTGTATGAATTCAATGTACTCCCTTTCGGGCTGCGAAATGCACCCGCCACCTTCCAAAGACTTGTAGATGGTCTCCTAGTGAGATTGGGAGAATCTGCAGTTTTCTACCTCGATGATGTGGCCATTTTTTCTAATTCATGGGCAGAACACCTGAAGCTCCTGGAAAAAGTCTTCGAGCGCATCAGGCAGGCAGGACTAACTGTTAGACTAAAAAGTATCAAATAGGCCAAAACAGAGTGACTTACCTGGGGCACCAGGTGGGTCAAGGAACTATAAATGCCCTACAGGCCAAAGTGGATGCTATCCAAAAGTGGCCGGTTCCAAAGTCAAGGAAACAGGTCCAATCCTTTTTAGGCTTGGCCGGATATTATAGGCGATTTGTACCACACTACAGCCAAATCGCCGCCCCACTGACAGACCTAACCAGAAAGAAACAGCCAAATGCAGTTCAGTGGACTGATGAGTGTCAAAAGGCCTTTAACCAGCTTAAGGCGACACTCATGTCTGACCCTGTGCTAAGGGCCCCAGACTTTGACAAACCATTCCTAGTAACCACAGATGCGTCCGAGTGGGGTGTGAGAGCAGTTTTAATGCAGGAAGGACCGGATCAAGAATTCCATCCTGTCGTGTTTCTCAGCAAGAAACTGTCTGAGAGGGAAAGCCACTGGTCAGTCAGCGAAAAGGAATGCTACGTCATTGTGTACGCACTGGAAAAGCTATGCCCATACGTTTGGGGACGGCGTTTCCAACTACAAATCAACCATGCTGCGCTAACGTGGCTTCATACCGCCAAGGGGAATAACAACAAAATTCTTTGGTGGAGTTTAGCTCTCCAAGATTTTGATTTTGAAATACAACACATTTCAGGAGCTTCTAACAAAGTGGCTGATGCATTGTCGTGGGAAAGTTTCCCAGAATCAACTGGTTAAAAATTGTTCTTGGAATGTGGGACATATTGTTAGTTTTTATATAATCAGTAGTATGTCTAAAGGTGCATGTGTCTTATTAATTCCGTTTTCTCCTAGAGCTCCAGGAAGAAATCACAGCCAGTGTGGAACTGGCTGTCCAACACTATCTATCTGTGATTTGGGGGGCGTGTCATAACTATAATGGGAAGGGCAACAGCCCTCCTGTGTACAATACTATAAAATCCCTCCTGGCCAGAGACTCCAAAATCCTTTTACCTGTAAAGGGTTAAGAAGCTCAGGTAACCTGGCTGACACCTGACCCAAAGGACCAATAAGGGGACAAGATACTTTCAGATCTGGGGGGGGGGGAGGGAAGGCTTTTGTTTGTGCTCTTTGTTTTGGTGGTAGTTCACTCTTGGGACTAAGAGGAACCAGACATCAATCCAGGCTCTCCAAATCTTTCTGAACAAGTCTCTCATATTTCAAACTTGTAAGAACAGCCAGGCAAGGCGTGTTAGTTTTATCTTTGTTTTCTCAACTTGTAAATGTACCTTTTGCTAAGGTGTTTACCTCTATTTGCTGTAACTTTGAACCTAAGGCTAGAGGGGGGTCCTCTGGGCTCTTTAAAGCATGTAATGTTATTTTCCATCCTGATTTTACAGAGATTTTCTTTAATTAAAAGCCTTCTTTTTAAGAACCTGATTGATTTTCCCTGTTTTTTAGATCCAAGGGGGTTGGATCTTGATCCACCAGGAGTTGGTGGGAGAAAGGACGGGGGATGGTTAATTTCTCCTTGTTTTAAGATCCAAAGGGTTTGGATCTGTATTCACCAGGGAATTGGTGAAGAGTCTCTCAAGGCTACCCAGGGAAGGGAATTAGCACATTGGGAGTGGTGGCAGTGGACCAGATCTAAGCTGGTAGTTAAGCTTAGAAGTTTTCATGCAGGCCCCCATATCTGTACCCTAAAGTTCAGAGTGGGGAAGGAGCCTTGATACTCATTAAAGTCAATGGAAAGATTCCTTTTGACTTCAGTGGGAGCTGGATTGAACTCATGGTGAATTGGGAGGAAGCTGCTGCTACATAATGAAAAGGTCTCCCAATTGAAGGAAAGAAGGCACAGGCTAATACTGAATACAATACACTTTGTTACTAACATTTAAAAAAATTAACACACTAATGAGCTTTTTTAGCTGATGTATTACTGGGAGAAGCAACGAATACTTAATGTGCCATGCTGTTCTTAGTCTATTATGGAAGAGGAAGATAGTGTACATTGGACAGAAGCCTTTTCTTATAGCCAAAGAAAGCTTTCACACAGTTGCTGTCCCTCCCCTCCTCCCCTGGATCTGTACTGCAGAACTGAAGTAGGTCCTGTCAATAATCCTAAAGCCGTATTTTCAAATTGATTCCAGTCTGAGTTTGTTATGGCAGTAAAACCTGACCTGCATGATGATAAACAAGCAAAAATCAAAGCAGGGCAAAAACAGGGCTTCATGCCTATAAACAGAGTAATCATCAGTGTGGTGGTCTCTTTGCAATCTCTTCATGGTAATCACTTACTTCTGGCTGACTACAGTGTTTGATACTTTCAAAGCAGTGGGGAGTGACTGTGTTCTCCAATAGTTTCAGATCTTTCAAAGAAGTTAGGAAATTATGAACATCTTGTTAATTTTTACCTTCTTGGAGAATAATATCAAAGAATAAATGTTGTTCTCCTGATTTAGTTATTTCTATATCTATGGGTTTGCAATTTCACCCATTTCTACTTCAGTTAAAATGCATGTGATAGATTTTCTCCCCACTCCACAGGAGAAAGAGAGATGGTTTCCTCCCATCTCTAAGCGGGCTTAGATATTTGGTTGTCTTTTCTCCCCAGAGATGCAGAGCTAAAGGGTTGTTCTCAATTCTCCTCACGGAAGATAAGGAACTGAGATAGGATCTTCTCTCCATCAGCCCTCACTTGCACAAGAGGTGGGAAGGTTATCTCCCATGGCCAGCAATGCATGTGAACCTAGCCCAGGGCTGCTGCAGACCGCAGTCCAAAACAGTTGTTTTGCCAACCCTAACTCTGGGGCCTTGAAAGGTTCGAGTTCAGTTACAAATTCTTAACACATAAAGTGGATTTGAATTTAGGCAAAATGTGTCTGCCCAGCCCTAGTAATAAGTAGCTGGTGGTCTAATGCAAGGCAGGGAATAGTTGATTTAAATGATAGGTTACAGACTACAGTTAGTAGTTCTGCAATTTCACATTTGAGTTCCTTCAGAACTCTTGGGTGAATACAGTCTGGTCGTGGTGACTTATTACTGTTTAGTTTATCAGTATGTTCCAAAACCTCCTCTAATGACACCTCAATCTGGGACTGTTGCTCAGTTTTGTGACCTAAAAAGAATGGCTCAGGTTTGGGAATCTCCCTCACATCCTCAGCCGTGAAGACTGATGCAAAGAATTCATTTAGTTTCTCCACAATGGCCTTATTGTCCTTGAGTGCTCCTTTAGCACCTCAATTGTCCAGTGGCCCCACTAGTTGTTCCCCACATCAGTCCTTCCAGGGGCAAGATTTGCCCTCCAGTCCCCTTGGGACAAGATGGCTGAATCTGTCCCTAAACCTGGCTGATTCCTGGGAGCTCAGGGCCCTATATGCGGACTCTGACCCCTGTGGGAACTCTGCGTGGCACCCTGGAAGCACAGCTCCATTCGAGCCATATGGCAGAGATTCTCTCTGGCTACAGGAGCCCCAGGATCACCATGAGGGTTATACAGAAAAAGACATACAGCCTTGGGGTGATTTATCATTTTAGGGCAATGACTGGGTGGCCCTCCAAGGAGACTCTCTAGCCTGTCCAGTCTCTATTTTACTCCCCTATGTGCACTCCCATTCATAAGCCTGTACATGGGGCAATTCTACCATGCTTTGATCTGGGGGGCAGAGGGAGAGGTGGAATCCAGGCTATTGTATGTAAAACTACAACTGCTAATCAACTATCTTATCTAGTTTATTTTAATGGTTTTTATTGTAACAGCTATTGATGAAAGCATTTTATAAATGCCATTAACAGATTGTTGGCGCAATTATTTGTTATATCATTCATGATAATCATATTACTGTAACCGTAACCCTTTCCTCACACACCTCTTCCCTCTTTTTTGCTAGCCTCACTCCTCATATCATGGCCAGAATTAGATTGTAAACTCTTTAGGGTTGGAAATTGTCTTTTTACTTGTTCTTTAGAGTGTCAACATGCTTCTGGGTTACTATAGTAATAATAATAACAATAAACAATAATACACTATGGTAAGTGAATCAGTGCAGATCACATCAGAAGCTGTCAAAAATACAGTGTAAAATTATTATGCTCTTTTTACTTAGGAAATTACTGCTCCTTTGCTTTGGAAAATGCATTGGGAGTCCTGCATTTATTTGGGTTTGTGAACTCGGTAGCTCCTTGGATTTTGTTATGGTTCTTTTGATTTGGTTCGGTTATTTTTTTAAGAACTCATCAGTCATTCTTTCCAGGTGAATCTTGAGGAGTCATTCTGAATGAGATCCTGAGGCAGCTAGAATGATGTCTCTGCAGAAAACCCTTTGGCTATTTTGCTCATTAGTGTCATTTTTATTCCACACAGAACTAGCTACAAGTATCTGACTGACCAGGAATACTCTGAGCAGCAACAGAAATGACAGCAGATGGCAGGGTCAGCTTTTTAGCTCTGTTTCTCTAATTAAAGACTTTACACATAGTGTCAGGTAAAAATCAGCTGTCAGAAATTTCATCTGATCATAATTGATCATCATTAATAAATCTGTTCCAAACCAGACTGCCAAAATCAGCTATGATCATGTAATCTCAACTAATGAGTAAACTAGCTAGAATAGCTGTCCATGAGTGGACTCTCTACCTTACACAACTGAAATAGAAATAATTCCTGCCTGCACAGAGAGATGCAGAACAATCTTGTAACTAGGGCTGTCGATTAATCACAGTTACTCATGCAATTAACTCAAAAAAATTAATCATGATTTAAAAAATTAATCGCGATTAATCGCACTTTAATTGCACTGTTAAACAGAATACCAACTGAAATGTATTAAATGTGTGGGTGTTTTTCTACATTTTCAAATATATTGATTTTAATTACAACACAGAAAACAAAGCGTGCAGTGTTCACTATATATTATTTTTATTACCAATATTTGCACTGTAAAAATGATAAATGAAATAGTATTTTTCAATTCACCTCATACAAGTACTGTAGTGCAATCTCTTTATCATGAAAGTACAACTTACAAATGTAGACTCTGTTCATTGTTATATAACTGCACTCAAAACAAAACAATGTAAAACTTTAGCACCTACAAGTCCACTCAGTCCTACCTCTTATTCAGCCAATCGCTCAGACAAACAAGTTTGTTTACATTTACAGAAGATAATGCTGCCTGCTTCTTATTTACAATGTCACCTGAAAATGAGACCAGGTGTTTGCACAGCACTTTTGTAGCTGGCATTGCAAGGTATTTATGTGCCAGATGCCAAACGTTCATATGCCCCTTAATGGTTTGACTACCATTCCAGAGGATATGCTTCCATGCTGATGACACTCTTTTAAAAAAAAAAAAAAGCATTAATTAAATTTGTGACTGAACTCCTTGGGGGAGAATTGCATGTCTCCTGCTCTGTTTTACCCGCATTCTGCTATATATTTCAGGTTATAGCAGTCTTGGATGATGGGCCAGCACATGTTGTTCATTTAAAGAACGTTTTCACTGCAGATTTGACAAAACACAGAAAAGGTACCAATGTGAGATTTCTAAAGATAGCTATAGCACTAAACCCAAGGTTCAAGAATCTGAAGTGCCTTCCAAAATCTGAGAAGGACGAGGTGTAGAACACGCTTTCAGAAGAGTTAATAGACTAACATTCCAATGCAGAAACTACAGAACCCAAACCACCAAAAAAGAAATTCAATCTTCTGTTAATGGCATCTGACTCAGATAATGAAAATGAAAATGCATTGGTCCTCACCGCTTTGGATCGTTATTGAGCAGAACCTGTCATCAGCATGGATGCATGTCCTCTAGAATGGTGGTTGAAGCCTGAAGGGACATATGAATCTTTAGTGCAGCTAGCACATAAATATCTTGTGATGCCAGCTACAACAGTGCCATGCGAACGCCTGGTCTCACTTTCAGGTGACATTGTAAACAAGAAGCGGGCAGCATTATCTCCTGCAAATGTAAATACTCTTGTTTGAGTGATTGGCTGAACAAGAAGTAGGACTGAGTGGACTTGTAGGCTCTAAAGTTTTATATTGTTTTATTTTTTAATGCAGTTATTTTTTATACATAATTCTACATTTTGTAAGTTGCACTTTCATTATAAAGAGATTGCGCTACAGTTCTTGTGTTAGGTGAATTGAAAAATACTATTTTGTTTTTTACAATGCAAATATTTGTAATAAAAATAATAATATAAAGTGAACATTGTATACTTTGTATTGTGTTGTAATTGAAATCAATATATTTGAAAATGTAGAAAATATCCAAAACTCTTTAAATAAATGATATTCTGTTGTTGTTTAACAGTGCGATTAATCGTGATTAATTTTTTTTTTTAATTGCTTGACAGCTCTACTTGTAACATTAGAATGGTTTACTGGACTGGACTGTCAGGACTAATCTTTTGGCTGTGGTTACAGTTTCAATCTTTGACTGAGGTCCTATGATTCTGCATGTATTGTGGGTTTAATACTTTGCACAAAGGAGTCAGGGCCTGTTCTTTGTCTAGTGCCAGGGGAATCTGTGTCATCTTCTGATGACACATAGATTTTACATAAAGCAGTAAATACTAATATTGGATTAGCCCAGACGGTCTCTGAAAACCATGAGATAAATAACCCTGATAGCTACTTTGCTCTCCCAGGGAAAAAGAGGCTTGCCAGGAGTTTACTTCTAAAAATAAGTGATGGCTGCTTATTAAAAACAATGTCATCCTTGTATTTTCCATGGACTTGTTTGGGCAATATGCCCACATGGAAAACTTGTTGCCAGCAAGTTGGATAACATACTCCAAATCATCCTCTTTTATGTTCTCCTGTCTTCCCATTTTCTTTGCAAGGAACTATCTTGAATCAGAAGGGTGGGTGTATATAAACTGTGGGTGTATATAAACAAGGGCCAGTTTCTAAGACACAAAGAGCCATTGTACCATACTGTCCAAGACCAGAGTAATTTGCAAAGTAAATTAAACCCTGTAAGTGTGTTAACTTCACAGAGGATTGGTTATGCGTCTATGGTGAAGTCAGCAGTACCTTGCAAAAGCTATTACCGCAGTTGTTGTTTTCCCTCAGGTGAAGCCAATAAGGTGTGATATGCCTCTACCTTTACTCCTGCTTCTGCTGTGCATGTCTCTAGTAAGACGACAACGTTGTCCTGCTCAGGCTTTATATAGGATGGCTTGGAGCAAATTGAAGTAGAGCTAGATACTGTCAGAAGTGTGATGACTGTTTACTGATGTAATTTAGGGTATTCTGCTTAATATCCATATTAGAGAGAGCAAGATTTCACCCACCCAAACACTCATCAGGAGCACCTCCTCGCTCTTCCTTGTCGTGAACCAGCTCATCTGAATTGTGCTCCTGAAAAGGTGCATGGTAGGCAGGTTCATCCTGTGGGCCATGCCTAGAAAGTAAAATATTGGCAAGAACACATAACAGGCATGGGAAGAACGAAGAACTGAAGTGCACTGGTGTCTCAACCCTTGAGGCAATCTGCCTATCCTAGTACGCCAATAGCTGAGTACGTGCCTACTGAAAATAAGTCACTGTTTTGTATAGCATGGCTAGAACACTACAATGCAAGTGACTTAAGCACAAAGCAGAACACAACCCCAAGGAAGCCACAAAAAATGTTTTCCAAGTAGAACTCCTGACATGGTACTGAGTCCATGCTGCATGGAAGTACTTGAGCAAAATAACAAGTAAAAATTAGAACTCAGATATTTACTCCACATCAGACAGTCTTGCCATGGGAGATTACTGACAAGGTTATTAATTTCCAGACATTGTTTCTTGTGAAACAGCCTCACCACTTAGAGAGAAAACATTAGAGGTAACATTCAGAAGATCTAAACATTATGTGAACTATTCAGAATGGACACAGTTTTACCTTAAACAGACTGTTACTGTTTCGGTAACTTTTAATTGCTGATTATTCTAAATCCATTTGGAAAAAAACACCAAAGGTCAATGGTAGATTATAAATAAGGTAAGATGATATGTAAGTATTGTTAAATATTTTAATTGTCTCAAATTTATTCAGGCAAAAACACTTTTCTATCTTCATGTTTATATTTTCATCTTCCTATGTTTATTTGTCTTTGAGGGCCACTATTGTTTTATGTTTGGTGTTTTATTCTGAAGAGTTTTCAGTATGCAACTGGGAATAAGTGATCTTTTCCTTACACATAATATACAACAAGAACCTCTGGTTTATGTCACTAGAATGTTTTGGCTTTAGGCTAATTTCAATCTACTGTATATTGCTTTCTTTAAGTTCTAAAAATCATCCAATCTAATGGATATATGAAAAATTTATATATGGCCTGGAAGTCACTCGGAGTAAAATTGCAAGCTGTTTATAATAAACCTGTACCATTCATAACCAGGTAGTTCAAAGGCAATCATCTTCCACAGATTACTCTTGAAATGCTTCATATGAGGTTGAGAAGTGAAGCGATAAAATTGCAGTTAGCACAAAAGTTTGTTTTTTATTCTTGGAAGGTATATGAAAAAATTCAGAAACAAATTGATATGACAAATTAGAACTTCTAAAATGCTCTTAGATATACATGGGCCAGACAGTCCAAAGTCATTTTGGTGCAATTTACAAACATACTTTCCAGGGAGTAAAAGAATTCAAACCCTTATAGCATGCCACAATCTACAATAGCTTTTTTCCCCCAGAATGGCTAGTATTCTCCTGAAGTATTGCAGAAATTCTACAAATATTGTTAACGCTTTGAACATAAAACTCTATAACACTGAATAGCTCTATCTCACCAATATGGAATTCCAATTGAAATGTGAACTTTAGAAGCTTCAAAAAAAGAAATCTTTCAAATTTCATGATCAATCAAATAACCACTTGAAACTGAAGCACCTAATTTGTGTTATGCTAGTGTAGTTATACTGGTGCAGGTCCATTGACTTCAAAGGCTTTTTTATTGTTCATTTTTAATTGGCAAAATTTTCACTGTGGGTCTCCCATTCATGACCACAAATAAAGGAGGTTCTACTGCATTTCAAATGCTTTCAGTTTCACCTGTAAAGTATTGGATTTTTTTCTGCTTTTTTGATCACGAACTCCACTCCTAGGGATCGAATCTCATTCAATCAACAAAAGTTAACGTTTCTGATTCGTAACACAAAAATCATTAGTCTTTTTAGTAGAGGTGATCCATACACTGATTTAGTTGCAGGACTGAAGTCAGTCACCCAGATTCTCATCTCAGTGATGACAGTGTAAATATGGAGTAACTTCATTGGACTCAGTAGAATTACTCTGGATTTACACTGCTATAATTTGGAGCAGAATAAGGTATAATATGAAGAGATCTGCAGGACATTGACATTTAGAGAGAATCCTAAATTAAATCAGCCATCAATGTTAATTTGGAGTCAATAGAATCAAGCAGACGGTGTGAAACATTTGCATTACTCATACATATCTTGTGTTGGAGGATGGAAATGTTTCATGAATATGGGATAAGAATATTCATACAGCTACAAACTCATGCATACTGCAGAAGACCTAAGGAGATAGCTACCTGGCACTTGAAAGGAGGGAATAAATCACTGGATTCTACCCTGAAGACATCTAAGTAGTGGCATCTTCATATTCATTTGTGGCTGGGGTAGTAAAAAACTGTGCTGTGTTAGAATGTAACCTGGAGGAGTCATCGTAACCGACATTTTGTTAAATACTCTAACTGGGATTCACAAGAGGGATTTAGGTGCTGACACTCCTAACTTATAGGTGCCCTGCCATTTACTGGAATTCACAATCCCAAATAGGCAACCAGGCTCTCTATACAATGCAAGAGGAGAATTACTTACTAGATTTATGCCCCTCTATTTCATACAGAACATAGGTCCTTCAACACTGTCTTCTATCTTCAGTGAGCTCTTGCTGCAGTTTTAGCTTTTTCCCATGTCATTGTGATGACTTTCAGTTCTGATTCTGGTGTGCGATTCCAAGTTGTCCTGGGTCTACCTCATCACCTCTTGCCCTGTGGATTCCAGTCCAGTACCTGTCTTGCTATATTGTTGTGATGGGGTATATCTGGCCCAACTTGGCCCCCTTGATGGAGACCCTGAGGTCCTACTACACCCCACCCCAGAAAGGAACAGTGAAGATTGGTCCTCCTGTTAGGTAGCAACTGAATGGGGTTTTTGTGAATGCCAGTTAGGCACGCAAGTTCAAAATTTAGGCACCACTGGCATTCACAAGACCCCCAAAGTCCCCCTTGTGAATCCCACCCTCAACATACAGAGACAGACTCTTGTGTTCACCTGAGGGTTTACCCTGACCAGCTGACATGATGATAAATGTGATAGAACCTGTCTACGGTGAGTATTTTCTCATTGTATTGGGTACCACAACTCCTCCAGGTCATGTTCTAACACAATGTAATTTTCTAGTATAGTTAAGCCCTGGGAGAACTCAAACCTCCTATGTAGCCTGTAGGAGTTGGTTTCCCCCAAAGTAAAGCTGGGTGAATTAGTGTGTGTGAGAGAACAGTAAATTCACCAAAAACTGCATTTTGGAGAGTGGGGGGGTGCGACTAAAACTATTTGTGAATTCAGGTTTAATTCAGCGAATAGTTTTGGCTGGAAAAGTCAATTTAATTTCCAAATAATATTTTTGTTTCAAATTTTTTTCATGTATTTTTGAAAAAATTATGAACAGTTTAAAAATGCTCAATCTAAATATCTGTTTAACCCCAAGTGTTTTTTTTTACTCTCTTATTCACCAATAATTTCATAAAATTTGGGTTTCAGATTGATCTGAAAAATTTAAGAATTGCTAGAGAACCAAAAAATCTGCTAGCACAACTCTACCCTAAATGAAGCAGCTTTGGTCCGTATAGTGATAAGGGGCTATTCTCAGCAATTAGATATTCTCACGATAATAATAAACATTACATAAGATGTACTGTATGCCAGGATGGTAAGGGATTACTGAGACTTTAATAATAAATAATGTTTGAGGAGACAAAGGTAATAGTCTAGAGCACAGCAGCTGATTTTGAATCTATTGTAGCTATTGAATCTTCATCTTATGGTAATCTTTGAGATGCAGAAGATATTGCAAGTTAAGAGTGTTAAAAGAAGGTGAATACATTAACAATGAACATTTTCCTGATTTTCTTTCCCAACTATGTTCCTATTATATTTGGATTTCCAAATAAAATACAGAAGTACATTTGTAAGCAAGGAGAATATGGGTACTCCTACGTGTATCACAAAATGGAGA
Organism: Trachemys scripta elegans; assembly: GCF_013100865.1. NCBI lineage: Eukaryota > Metazoa > Chordata > Testudines > Emydidae > Trachemys > Trachemys scripta. The sequence goes on from NC_048298.1 coordinate 49,265,621, forward strand.
ATTACATTTGTCAGTTTTTTGTGTTGTTTTTTTTTAAACTACATACAATTTAAAGTCAAGACTGGCAAATAGCTTAGGCCTGGTCTACACTACGGGTTTAGGTCGACTTTAGCAGCGTTAAACCGAATTAAGCCTGGACACGTCCACACAACGAGGCCCTTTCTTTCGACTTAAGGGCCCTTTAAACCGGTTTCTTTACACCACCTCCGACGAGGGGATTAGCGATAAAACCGGCCTTTGCGGGTCGGAATTGGGGTAGTGTGGACGGAATTCGATGTTATTGGCCTCCGGGAGCTATCCCACAGTGCTTCATTGTGACCGCTCTGGACAGCGCTCTCAACTCAGATGCACTGACCAGGTAGACAGGAAAAGACCCGCGAAGGTTTGAATTTCATTTCCTGTTTGCCCAGCGTGGAGAGCACAGGTGACCACGCAGAGCTCATCAGCACAGGTAACCGTCATGGAGTCCTCCCAGGATCGCAAAAGAGCTCCAGCATGGACCGAACGGGAGGTACGAGATCTGCTCGCCATATGGGGAGATGAAGCAGTGATAGCTGAACTCCGTAGCAGTAAAAGAAATGGAAAAGTATTAGAAAAGATCTCCAAGGCCATGAAGGACCGAGGCCATAACAGGGACACACAGCAGTGCCGCGTGAAAATTAAGGAGCTAAGGCAAGCCTACCACAAAGCCAGAGAAGCAAACGGAAGGTCCGGGGCAGAGCCGCAAACTTGCCGCTACTACGCGGAGCTGCATGCGATCCTAGGGGGTGCAGCCACCACTACCCCAACCGTGTGCTATGACTCTCTCACTGGAGAAACACACAGGGAAGACGGTTCGGGGAACGAGGAAGATGACGATGGAGGTACTGTAGGTAGCTCACAGCAGCAAGGAAGCGGAGAAACCGGTTTCCCCAACAGCCAGGATATGTTTGTGACACTGGACCTGGAACCAGTAACCCCCGAACTCACCCAAGACCCTCAGGGCACACAGGAGACCTCTGGTGAGTGTAACTTTGTAAATATTTGTAAACATTACAAAAAAAAAGCAAGCAAGTCTGTTAACGTGTATGGGGATGGAGCGGAAATCCTCCAGGGACATCTCCAGAAAGCTCTCCTGGTTGAAATGGGGTGATTTTATTAAGGGGGACATTCAGAGGCGCCCGTTCCTGCTATTCGGACCAGAAATGTTCCCCGCTGTTAACCACGCGGTGGGGGGGAGGGGTGAAGTGATCATCCCAGAGAATCGTGTGTGTGTGTGTGTGGGGGGGGGTGGTTTACTTGTGTTTGTGCCGCATGTTAACCGGGAAACCGCAGCCCCCTCCTTTTACATTGAAACCCCATTTTAAATGGACAACCCAATTCATCCTTGAGATGGGAAATGCGCTGCTGTTTGCAACCTTTCCCGCATGTTAAGAAGGTTAAATAAGCCAAAACACTGTGGCCTACGATGGCTGCCTGCAAGCCGAAATATGCGACCTTGTAATGAAAGAGTGTACCCATTGTTCCCTAAAATGTGTCTTTTTTAACCACCTCTCCCTTCTCCTCCACCAGCTGCAAATGTTTCTCCTTCGCAGAGGCTCGTGAACATTAGAAAGAGAAAACGTAAGACGAGGGACGAGATGTTCACGGAGCTGCAGATGTCCTCCCACGCTGATAGAGCACAGCAGAATGCGTGGAGGCAGTCAATGTCGGAGATGAGAAAAGTCCAACATGAACGAGAGGAGAGGTGGCGGGCTGAAGACGATAGGTGGCGTCAGCTTGCAGACAGACGGCAAGAGGCAATGCTCCGTCTGCTGGAGCATCAAAGTGATATGCTCGAGCGTATGGTTGAGTTGCAGGAAAGGCAGCAGGAGCAGAGACCGCCGCTACAGCCCCTGTGTAACCAACAGCCCTCCTCCCCAAGTTCCATAGCCTCGTCACCCAGACGCCCAAGAACACGGTGGGGGGGCCTCCGTCCACCCAGTCACTCCACCCCAGATGATCGCCCAAGCATCAGAAGGCTGGGCTTCAATAAGAGTTAAAGTTTTAAAATGCAGTGTGTCCTTTTCCATCCCTCCTCCCCCACCCATCCCTGCTACCTTGGCAATTATCCCCCTACCTCTGTAAGGAACTAATAAAGAATGCATGAATGTGAAAAAACAATGACTTTATTGCCTCTGCAAGCGGGAGGGGAGGGGAGGGTGGGGTGGGGTGGTTGGTTTACAGGGAAGTAGAGTGAACCGGGTCGGGGGGGGGGGTTGGAGGGTTCATCAAGGAGAAACAAACAGAAGTTTCACACAGTAGCCTGGCCAGTCACAAAACTCGTTTTCAAAGCTTCTCTGATGCGCACCGCGCCCTGCTGTGCTCCTCTAACCGCCCTGGTGTCTGGCTGCGCGTAATCAGCGGCCAGGCGAGTTGCCTCAACCTCCCACCCCGCCATAAATGTCTCCCCCTTACTCTCACAGATATTGTGGAGCGCACAGCAAGCAGCAATAACAATGGGGATATTCTTTTCGCTGAGGTCTGAGCGAGTCAGTAAGCTGCGCCAGCGCGCTTTTAAACGTCCAAATGCACATTCCACCACCATTCGGCACTTGCTCAGCCTGTAGTTGAACAGGTCCTGACTCCTGTCCAGGCTGCCTGTGTATGGCTTCATGAGCCATGGCATTAAGGGGTAGGCTGGGTCCCCAAGGATCACGATAGGCATTTCAACATCCCCAATGGTCACTTTCTGGTCCGGGAAGAAAGTCCCTTCCTCCAGCTTTCGAAACAGAGCAGAGTTCCTGAAGACGCGAGCATCATGTACCTTTCCCGGCCATCCCACGTTGATGTTGGTGAAACGTCCCTTGTGATCCACCAGGGCTTGCAGCAGCATTGAAAAGTACCCCTTGCGGTTTATGTAGTCGGTGGCTTGGTGCTCCGGTGACAAGATAGGGATATGGGTTCCGTCTATGGCCCCGCCACAGTTTGGGAATCCCATTTCAGCAAAACCATCCACTATTGACTGCACGTTGCCCAGAGTCACTACCCTTGCTATCACCAGGTCTTTCATTGCCCTGGCAAATTGGATCACAGCAGCCCCCACAGTAGATTTGCCCACTCCAAATTGATTCCCGACTGACCGGTAGCTGTCTGGCGTTGCAAGCTTCCACAGGGCTATTGCCACTCGCTTCTCAACTGTGAGGGCTGCTCTCATCTTGGTATCCTGGCGTTTCAGGGCAGGGGAAAGCAAGTCACAAAGTTCCATGAAAGTGCCCTTACGCATGCGAAAGTTTCGCAGCCACTGGGAATCGTCCCATACCTGCAGCACGATGCGGTCCCACCAGTCTGTGCTTGTTTCCCGGGCCCAGAATCGGCGTTCCACGGTATCAACCTGCCCCAGTAACACCATGATTTCCACATTGCTGGGGCCTGTGCCTTGTGAGAGGTCTATGGCCATGTCAATTTCCTCATCACTCTCGTCGCTGCGCTGCAATCGCCTCCTCGCCTGGTCCGGGTTTCGCCTTGGCATGTTCTGGCTCTGCATGTACTCCAGGACAATGCGCGTGGTGTTCATAGTGCTCATAATTGCCGCGGTGATCTGAGCGGGCTCCATGATCCCAGTGCTAGCTATGGCGCCTGGTCAGAAAAAAGGCGCGAAAGTAGTATCTGATGGACCAGGAGAAGGAGGGCGGGAGGGAGGGAGGGCCGAGTGACGACATGGCGTACAGGTACAGGAACAGGGAGAAACACAAACAACTGTCACACAGAATGGTCCCCCCAAAGATTAAACTGGAAACCCTGGGCTTAGCAGGCCGTTGATTTCACGGAGGAAGGGGAAGCAAATGAACACAGAACAAATCTATTTTTTACATCTTAAGGTGGCAGCCGACGCTGCAGCATGAGTGACAGCCATACCAGTATGACGATGACGGGTACCAATCATAATATGCCATCATCTGCCAAAAGGCAAGGGGCTGCTGCTGTGTAGCAATGCAGCCCCACGTCTGCCAGCCCCACGTCCGCCAGCATCGCCCTCGGCCTCTTCTGGGTGCTTAGCAGACAATATTGGGCAATTGGCAGAAAATAGTATATTATGACTGGTAACCGTCATCATCGAAACAGTAGCATGTCTGCCCAGGTGGCCATGATTGACAGCCATACCAGTACGACGACGACGGGTACCAGTCATAATATACCATCGCCTGCAAGGGGCTGGTGCAATGCAGCACTACGGCTGCCAGCCCCACGGCTATCACTCATGCTACACCGTCTACCGCCAAAAGGCAGTTAGCAGCTGCTGCTGTGTAGCAATGCAGTCCCACGTCTGCCGGCACCCAGAGGACATATGGTGACGGTGAGCTCAGCTGAGCTGAGCGGGCTCCATGCTTGCCGTGGTATGTTGTCTGCACAGGTAACCCAGGTAAAAAGGCGCGAATCTATTGTCTGCCGTTGCTGTGACGAGGGGGGAGGGGCCTGACGACATGTACCCAGAACCGCCCGCGACACTGTTTTGCATCATCCGGGCATTGGGATCTCAACCCAGAATTCAAAGAAAAGGCGCGAACCGCTTCTCGGCTCGAGCTGTGGCGCAAACGTAGTATCTGACGGCCTAGGGGAAGGAGGGAGGGGGGCCGAGTGACGACATGGCGTACAGGCACAGGGAATTAAAATAAAGAACGGTGGCTGTGCATCAGGGAGAGACACAAACAACTGTCACAGACTGGTCCCCCCCAAAGATTAAACTGAAAACCCTGTTGACGGAGGGAGGGGGAAGCAAATGAATACAGAGAAAATCTATTTTTTACATCTTAAGACGACGGTGCAGCGTGACTGATAGCCCTCGGCATCTTTCTGGGTGCTTGGCAGCAAATACTGGGCGGTGTATGACGATGGTCTTCAGGCCTATTGTACGAGCTGCTGCTCAGGGAAGACTCTGCTAACGTGCGATGACCCGACTTGTAATAGGCCGGCTAACAGTCATAATACACCATTTACTGCCAAAAGGCAAGCCCCACGGCTGCCAGCACCCAGATCGCCGATGAAGGCTACCAGTCTACTGCACCGTCTACCGCCAAAAGGCAGTTAGCAGCTGCTGCTGTGTAGCAATGCAGTCCCACGTCTGCCGGCACCCAGAGGACATATGGTGATGGTGAGCTCAGCTGTGCTGAGCGGGCTCCATGTTGTCTGCACAGGTAACCCAGGTAACCCAGATAAAAAGGCGCGAATCTATTGTCTGCCGTTGCTGTGACGGGGGAGGGAGGGGCCTGACGACATGTACCCAGAACCGCCCGCGACACTGTTTTGCATCATCCGGGCATTGGGATCTCAACCCAGAATTCCAAGGGGCGGCAGAGACTGCGGGAACTGTGGGATAGCTGTGGGATAGCTACCCATAGTGCAATGCTCCGGAAGTCGACGCTAGCCTCGTACTGTGGACGCGGTCTGCCGACTAGAGCACCTAGAGCATTTTATTGTGTGGACATACACAATTGGCTGTATACAACCGATTTCAATAAAACCGGCTTCTATAAATTCGAACTAATTTCGTAGTGTAGACATACCCTTAGTGACCAAATATCTCTGCTGCTGATCAGCTGTTTGCTGGCAGGAGGGTGGGGGGAGGGTGGGGGAAGAGTGGAGCTTCACACGCTCTCTGTTCCAGGGAAGAGGTAGAGAAGAGGCGAGGGAAGGGGCTGGAATCGAGGCATATCCCTTCCAACCCCCTGCCGTGAGCACCCCCACGACCCCAGCCCACACCCCCAGCCCTTTGCTTACCCTGACCCCTGCACCCCCCCACATACCCCCCGTCTTGACCCCTGCACCCCCTCACATACCCCCAGCCCCCTGCCCTGACTCCCCCCTGCCCTGACTCCTGCACCCCCCCACACATATCCAGCCCCCCCATGCCCTGATTCCTGCACGCCCCCCCCACATCCCCACCTGCACCCCTCGCACCAAACAGGAGCTTCCCCAGGTAAGCGCTGCACACCCCAACCTCCTGCCCCAACCCTGAGCCCCCTCGCTTACCCTATCTCCTGGCCAGATCCCACACCCCAACATTTTTTTTTAATAAAGCACTCTTATCCAAAGCATTTTACAATAGTTAGCTAACAGTACAAACAATATTTGGAGAGATCATTAAGTGGTCTATCAAGACCCTCTGCAATTGTCAAGGGGTCTGTGGAAAAATAAGTTAGACTCAAGAACAATCAAGGTACCTCACTTTATTTTTATTTACTTGCTATTACTTATAGGAGGAGGATGAAGAAAAAAATGAAAAATGGGGGCAGGGGGAAATGAGAGAATGTTCTTTTTCTTGGCTAGGTCCCAAGGAGGGGCCCCAAAAATGAAGCTGAGCACAGGGCCGGGGGGGCCCACTAACTCTAAATCCACCACTGGCTGTCATGTCACCTGGGCTGGGGACGCTGTGTCGACTGATCCCCACAGTCTCCAACCTACCTGGGTAGTACAGCAGACCTGGCCATGCCCACTAGCTCCTCTCCACTCCCTAGCCCACCCACCACTTGCTTCCCCCCGCCCCTCCCGCCGCTTAAAAATGATTGCTTCCCCACTTCCTCCTCCCCCCTGGCTTTTCTGGCAGCTCTGTTGACAGGTATCCAGTTTTACACTGGAAACTTCAGTAGAAAACGGGACCTGAGTGTCCGGTTAGCAGTGCTGACTAGAAACTAAAAGTCCGGTTATAGGCTAACCACATTAGCCTCCGCTCCTCCCACTCCCAACACTCACCCCAGAGGAAAGAGTACCTGTCCTCCTGCTGCAGGAGGAGGGGCAGCTCAGTGCAGAGAGAGGCGAAGAGAGGGCTAGAACCAAGTAGGTACCCACTTTATGTGGGCAGGGGCAGGGAGGTGATCCTGTTTACCCCCTCCCCAGCCCTGCTGCGCTTGCAGTTTACCCCTACCCCTTCCTTGCTCCAGGTACCAACTCTAGCTCCCACCCCACTGTGCTTTTGCCCCTGGCCCCTTTTGCAATCATTCCCCAGGGAGACCCACAAATATGTTTGGCGCTGGGCCCACAAAAAGTTAATCCGGGCCTGGCCGTAGGAAGTAACCAGTCCTGAGATAGGGAGAGACCCCAACCTCAGCCCCCGCTTCCTTCCCTGGCTCTGCACAGCACGGTCTCTTGCCGTCACACACACACCTATGCAACCCTGCCTGCCTGCCTGCCTCTGTTCCTATTGTGGGAGACAGCAGGAGCATTCCTCATTAATGATTTGCTTTGTGTCCCAGAGCAGAGCAGAGCAGCACAGCAGGCCCTGGCTGTCAGAAGGGAGCTTTGAAAGGGGAAGGGCACATGCCTGCAGGGCTGCTGAGTTCAAACCAATGAGCAGAGTGGTCATTCCAGGCATTGTGGGACACTTCCAGAGGCCAATTACAGCAATAAAAGCAATGAAGGCATTCACACTGGCACTACAGCGTTAAAGCCTCAGTGCAAAAAGTCCTATCACTCTTGTCAGGGTGGTTTTATTACAGCGCTGCATCTGAGGAGTTTGGGCGCAAAAAGTGGCTTGTCAGTGTAGATGCCTCTGTTGTCTTATCGCAAAAAGCTGACTTTTGGCGCAAAAACTTGCCAGTGTAGACCAGGCCTTGACTTCTTCAGTGAGGTTTTGTGTGGTCACAAGGGTTTGCTTTCCTAGAGCTGATTGCAGGATAGAGGTAACAGGCCGTGCCTGAAGGTGAATACTTTTGGAAAGGTATGTGGGTGGGTTTTTTTGCTTGCTTGCTTGCTTTGTTTTTTACTACAGAAAGTGAGTGGGGGAAAATGTTTTCCCACTTCAAAAACACACAAGGATTTTTTTTTAAATTAGCTCTATAGCCACAACAGTTGAGGGTTGAAAAAGCTGAAATTTGACATGGAAATGGCCCTCATTGCATTTGATTTGTCCAATTTATGACCCTCTGGCTCATACAGAACATATTTTACATGAGTTTTCCTAATGTCCAACCTAAACCTCCCTTGCTGCAGTTTAAGCCCATTGCTTCTTGTTCTATCCTTAGAGGCTAAGGTGAGTAAGTTTTCTCCCTCCTCCTTATGACACCCTTTTAGATACCTGAAATCATGCTATCATGTCCCCTCTCAGTCTTCTCTTTTCCAAACTAAACAAACCCAATTCTTTCAGTCTTCCTTCATAGGTCATGTTCTCAAGACCTTTAATCATTCTTGCTGCTCTTCTCTGGACCCTCTCCAATTTCTCCACATCTTTCTTGCAATGCGGTGCCCAGAACTGGACACAATACTCCAGTTGAGGCCTAACCAGTGCAGAGTAGAGCGGAAGAATGACTTCTCGTGTCTTGCTCACAACACACCTATTAATGCATCCCAGAATCATGTTTTTGCTTTTTTTGCAACAGCATCACACCGTTGACTTGTATTTAGCTTGTGGTCCACTATAACCCCTAGATCCCTTTCTGCCATACTCCTTCCTAGACAGTTTCTTCCCATTCTGTATGTGTGAAACTGATTGTTCCTTCCTAAGTGGAGCACTTTGCATTTGTCTTTGTTAAACTTCATCCTGTTTACCTCAGACCACTTCTCCAATTTGTCCAGATCACTTTGAATTATGACCCTAACCTCCAAAGCAGTTGCACTCCCTCCCAGTTTGGTATCATCTGCAAACTTAATAAGCGTATACTTTCTATGCCAATATCTAAGTCATTTGATGAAGATATTGAACAGAGACGGTCCCAAAACAGACCCCTGCGGAACCCCACTTGTTATACCTTTCCAGCAGGATTGGGAACCATTAATAACTACTCTCTGAGTATGGTTATCCAGCCAGTTATGCACCCACCTTATAGTAGCCCCATTTAAGTTGTATTTGTCTAGTTTATTGATAAGACTATCATGAGAGACCAGATGTAAGTTGAATTGTCTTAGTTTTGTCTACTGGTGCAGCTGTGCCATTCTAGTGCTTTAGCAAAGACTAGAGGGGAGGATAGCTCAGTGGTTTGAACATTGGCCTGCTAAACTCAGGGTTGTGAGTTCAATTCCTGAGGGGGCCATTTAGGGATGTGGGGCAAAATCTATCTGAGGATTGGTCCTTCTTTGAGCAGCGGGTTGGACTAGATGACCTCCTGAGGTCCCTTCCAACCCTGATAGTCTATGATTCTATGAAGACACTACTGTGCCAACAGGAGAGCTTCTCCAGTTAGCGTAGTTAATCCACCTCCCTGAGAGGCTGTAGCACTGTCTACAAGCAGGGGTTCGGACAGTATAACTACATCGCTAAGGGGTGTAGACTTTTCGCACCCCAGTGACATAATTATATTGATGGAGATCTGTAGTGTAGACCTGGCCTTAGGCTCCTAAGCTCTTTTGAGGGGTGGTGCTTAGGTTACCCCCTCTCCTCAGCATTTATTAACTAGCTTAGGTGGCTCCCCACCTAGAATGTTGGACTTTGTGGGATTCCATTCTTATGTGCCTCTTGCCGTGCAGTGTATAGGGACCCTAACTTGGAGCTGTAGATTCCAGTAGGCACCATAGCCCCTAATGTTAGGGAGTGCAACTCTGAGCCTAAGTCTTCTTTGCAGATCTGGCCCTAGGTATCCTTTGTCTCCTCTGGCAGCATAAAGAGAGCTTTAGTCAGTAGAAATGGCCCCATAAAATAATCCTTGTGCAAGGGACCTCCCCAGCCAGTTTAGCACTGTTGAAAAGGGCTCTACACTGGTTCTGCTCCCAGCCCACAGTGTAGTGAATGGATTGGGCATTGCCATAATGAAGTATGCTATGACTAGTCTCCACTTCCTAGGGCCCACTGGGAACAGAGTGTAAGTTAAAGCAGATAGTTTGCCCTGCATCCCTCCTGCATGTAACTGAATATCTTAATAGTGATTTTTTTCCCCTTTCTCTAGTTCCATGAGCCAGAAACATCTAAACAAGAAAAGCTCCCCCCATCTCCATCACAAAAGTTGGCTGCTGCCAGCCAGACACTTCAAAGGCAAATGTTATGCCCTGTTGAGGCTTAGGGGACCATTGCAGAAGGAGAGGTGAGAGATGACACTGGAATGAAGACATACAGTGGAAGAAGCTGAGACTGGCACTGCCTTAGGGCCCAAAACGTCTTTCTAAAGAACAAACGAGTTGCACCAGAGCTGCAGGTGCTCAGCACCTGTGAAAAATCACATTACCGTTATTTATGTGCCTAATTTTTAGGCACCCACGTTTGACAAATTTGAGTAAAGAGGCTAGAAAAATATTGCTAAACATGCAGGATTGCTGGGCTTTGACATGAGCTTTTTTATGCTATTTTAACAAGAGTTTACTGTTCTACCAGTGTGCGATGTGATGTGTTCTGCATTAATAGAAGACCATGTAGAAAATTTTCTTCGATGCCCACTCCAGTAGATTATACATCTTAAATGCCAATTGTAAATTAAATATTTCTTGAATTGGCTGTTACTGAGGAATTCAGATAGGTGAGCTGGCCTTTGTTGCATACTGAATATTATGGCAACAGAAATGCACCTGCTTTCTGTGCAAAGTATGAAAATAATAAATATGGACGTTTGTTTCCACTCAACTTCTGTAGCATAAGACCAGCTTACACTGGAGCAATCTTTAGCCTGAAGTCCCCTTTAAGTCACATAAGTGTTGCAGGATTGGGCTCCTGCTCTCCAAGGTTATGGTGAGTCTCATGATTAACATTTCTGACTCTGTATTTATTTTGGTGATGTTGTCATTCAGAAGTGCTGTACATTGTGGAAAGGACCTAACACTCAGAAGCTCAATAAAGACCCCAACAAATCCCATACATCCCCAAAGCCGTAACTGTTCTTTGTATTTACTGGTGCAAAATAGATGTCTCCAATATAGGCTTCTTTCAATGCCATTATGAACAGAGCATTCATGGAGGATGTCTCACATGAGAGATCAAAGTTGCAATTCCAAAAATGTTTGCTGAAAGCCATTAGAGGAACTGGGGTTCAAACTGTATTTGCTGATCTGATTTAAAACAGTTTTAAGCAGCTCAGGCTAGCTTGATTCAAACAGGAGTTTAAATTGGTTCAGCGAGCAGGATGTGCTTAGAGCCTGGATGTTCTGTCACTTTGCATCAGGGCCTAGAAAAATCTAGCCTATGGAAATGACAGAATAAATGTAGCCGCCAAGTTTTCTAAGCATGGATTCCAAAGTGTAACCTTGACTGTTATTTATAAATGTAGTGAATTGAATGTAATACAGGTCCTGAATTAAGCAAAACATAGGCAATTCAAAATAAATAAAGCTCACTGTGGAATAAGTGAGGCACAGCCATCTTTAAACCTTTTTATAATGGCTTTAACCAGGGCCACATTGTTGACTAGGAATTAATTATATCTGTCCCCCCAGCTCTGTTTCCTTGGGAGAACACTTTGATTAACTAATATACTATTGTGCACATGTGAAAGACACTTTTTTCACACTTGTAGACAACAATATTGGACTTGTCACTGCTTTGTGAAGTGGAAGAAGGAGAGTTTGGAGTAAAAGAGAGAGAATTGTTGGCATCCTCCTTGGTGTGCAGCACTCAGGATAAGAGTCGATTCAATAATTCCACAGAAGTCAAGGCACAGTATGATTTCATAATTGTACAGCTTAACTGTTCCTGTATATTATGAAAGACTGCTTCTGCCATTTGACTCACCCACACTCTCGGTTATTGCTCCAGTTGCCTAACCCCCGCATGCACCCTCCCAATTTTCCCACTCCTATTTGCCATTATTTAGCCATTTAAGTTTCAGTTTTTAATTTACTCATACTTCCACTGCTCAATCTTCCTGTCTCGGTAATTTTCACCCTGCTACCCTTACTCCCATTTTAGCTTCTAGTCTCTCTCTTTAAAAGCCTTCTCATGCTGATTTTATAAAATACAATAGAAGTAAAAGTGTTGTTTTTCTCAGAAAAAATGACACTTTTCATGGAGCAAAATCACAAATCTTAGAGATAGCATTACATTTCATGAATACATTTCTAATGAACTGCAGAGGAAATGAATTTCCCTTCACTTTTTAGCTTGTTGGAGCTCATAAGGGGCCTACAGGCCTTTTTTTTTTTTTTTGGCTTAGTCCTCTGGGGCAGTACAACTTCATCTCAGGTTTGCCTGTAAAAATACCTATGAGACAGAGGAGACTTGCACAGAGGGAGAAGAAATGGTGTTGGCTTCCTGAGGGCAGCCCTTAACACGTCCTCATGCTGAGACAGACTGTTTCCACATCTCAGCTGTTTTTATATACATGAGCAATAAACAAACATGGCAGAAAATTTTGGTGGCAATCAAGTTCATATTATATGTGAAATCTGGGATCATTCTTAAACTAATATAACCCTAAGTGAAAAATAAATCAATACCCTCTGAAGGGACCTACAGGCCTGTTCAGGCCCCTTTCAACCACCACCCCTCTTGTTGGGTCAATAGGATTATGTAACTAAACTGAGCATGGTTACGTGATTGGGAACAAATTCAGTGGGAACTCATTGTACTCCAAGGTCCAATGGATGTGCAAAAAAGTGGAAAGGAAGGAAGTGGCTAACAGAGTGGGGGGAAATCTGGATGCAAACAGTGAAGAACTTTTGTTGTTCTATTAAACCCACAGTGGGCGGACTTTGTTTTGTGCGCTATTCTCACTGGACCAGTGGGCACAGCCTGTGAAATATATGCATAAGAATATGTGCTTTGTGGACAATATGCTAAGCAAAATATGACAATTTATGCTAGTGGCCTGTGGTTGGACAAAGGCCTTGTGCAGTTGAGTCTGAAAGAGGGCAGTATTATTGCTACCAGGTAAGTTCAATGAAGGCAGTTTCTTACCATTGTATCTCCCTTAGAAGTATGTCAAAAGTGCTGTTGGGTGTTCAGGTTTTAGCACCTATTATGTTTTGATTAGGGCTCCCTTGGATACTTGATTTTAATGGAATTTGAGGAATTAAAAATGGCTTCACAAATCATTTTTTAATCTGATGAAGTAAGCAGGGAATGAAAAACATCCTGCTGTCATTCCTAAATGTTTCAGGAAAATTGTAAATAAAAGAACAAGTCAATGGCTAGTTCACGCTTCATCAACTGCCTAACAACCTGTAACCAGTTAATTACCCATCTTTAAAATGCCCATACAGGAGAAATGAGTCATAATTAAGTTTCTCTAATGGGGGCGGAGGGGTGGGGGAGAGATAGTGACTGATGCCAATCAGGTGAGATTTAACTCCTTAAATAGTGCACTATTAGGAAAGAATGTGCTTTATCTCATAGCAAATTAATGTTGACTATCTTGTAGTAAGGGTACGGTACTTGGACCACTGGTATTCTAATCTTAGTTCTGACAATGTCTCCTCCCCGATTTGCCCTTTGATTTTAAGGAAGTCACATAATCTCTCTTCTTTAGTGTCCCCAGCTGTAAAACCTGGAGGATAATGCTTACCCAGCTCAAGTGAATGTTGAAGATTAGTGAATTAATGTTGGTAAAATAAGACACGCAAACATGCTAAGTGTCATGTCTGAGTTGGTGTCAAGTATCAGGGGGTAGCCATGTTAGTCTGTATCTATAAAAACAACAAGGAGTCTGGTGGCACCTTAAAGACTAACAGATTTATTTGGGCATAAGCTTTCGTGGGTAAAAACCTCACTTCTTCGGATGCATAGAGTGAAAGTTACAGATGCAGGCATTATATACTGACACATGGAGAGCAGGGAGTTACTTCGCAATTGGAGAACCAGTGTTGACAGGGCCAATTCAATCAGGGTGGATGTAGTCCACTCCCAATAATAGATGAGGAGGTGTCAAGTCCTAAATTAAAGCCAGTTCACACACTAGCAGCAGACTTTAAAATTTTATTAAGATGATGTTAAAAAAAAATTGTGAACAGAGGCTCTGGGACCCCATCAGTGGGGAGGATTATTGAGGTATATTTTGTTGGTTTTTGCTGAGTATGAGGAGTTAGATATACAGCCGCATTCATGGAGAGCAGTATACCATGGATCGAGTTTTTTATAAAAGGAAATAACTTGCTCTTGGGCCGTTAACAGCATTATCAATATTTCTTTCCTAAAAAGTAGTGTGAGAGTATGTGTGTGTGGGGGGGGTTCTCTGTAGTGTCTACATGACCTGAAACCTACAATGATGTTAGTTAACTGGTGCTAGTTGGCAGATTAAAACATGATTAGCAGTTGTAAAAACTTTGCAGGATGGGGGGAAGAAACTGAGTGGAAATGAAGGAGAAAAATATGGTCCACATTAGGGCTAAACACTCCTAGAAACTAATCTTGATCTGCTAGACATAAATATCTCGTTGGATTGTATGTGCTATCGTCGTATGTGAAATTATGAAGTTTGGCTATGTATGTGTTACTGAAACATGTTGTGAGGTTGAAAACACCCACAAGAAGCCTTTCACATACAACAGTAAAAAAGCCGAAGAATGTTAATGGCTTATTGAGGAAATGCACACAAACACAAAGCTTACCCCAGGAACTGTGTACAATAGAAACCTCTCAGAGACAGCACTACACAATGGGAACTGTTTGACCACCCAGGTCACAGCAAAAGAGCTTTCCAGCAAGTGGGAAGAAGATATAAAAGGGGGAAATGACAACATGATGGGACCTCACTCAGCCTACAACAACACACCTGGAAACAGCTGAGGAATAAAGACTGAATGGGGGGAAGTGATGGTCCCAGGCTAAGGGATTGATAGCCTGTGTATGAAAACCTGGGAAACTCAAGCTGCAAAGCCAAGGCAGCTTGTGCCTTAAGAATATGCCAGCCTGTTTATCATTCAGAGTGAGAATTTGTTAATTCATATCCTACCTATCTAGTATGTTAAACTCAGTTTGCAGTTTTGTTTATTTACTAGGCAACCTGCTTTGGTCTGTTAGCTATCACTTAAAATCTATCCTTTTGTAGTTAAATTTATTTTATGTTTTAATCCAAACCAGTATGCATTTGACTAAAGTGTCTGGGGAAAATCTCAGCTCGCTTACAAGTGTGCACAGTCCTCTTCACATTGAGGGAGAGTTGGATCAGCCATATACTGGCTACATTTGACCAGGGCAGGACGGTATTGCTCTGGGGTTCTAGGCTGGGAGGCTTGTAACTGCAGCTGGGTGTGTCCCTACCTGTGTGAATTCTGGTGAAAATGCAAGCTTGGAGGGCATTGTATTTTGTCACAGCAGCACAGTGTGAGAGGGAGCCCAGGCTGGTGGGTCAGAGGGCTCAGTGGTACCCCAGTTCCAGGTGGCACCCCCGGGGGGGGAACCCATCACAACCATAAGTAGCTATTGTAGGGTGGACAATGCTTAAAACATGACAGCTGATTCCTAAGTATCCCAATTACGGCAACTGGGTCTTGTTTTCAGTGCATGGAAGCTTAAAGAGCAAGCTATCTTATGGCAGTAGAAAGATAGGGAAATGTCTATAAAGAGTGAACGGGTACAGGAAATACTGTACGTTATTGGAATCCTTACTCTGGACAATAAGGCATTTTATCGCTTGGTTTATGTTGCCAAATTTTAGATTATTTATGTTCCATACTAGCCCAAGGGAAATAAGTATTTCTTCTTTGAGTAGCTGCAGTTGTGTATTCCATGTGGGTGCATTATTTTACAGGGAGTATAATGTGGTCTCTATATTGTGCTATCCATATTTAAGAACAGTGCATATTGTATACTAAAAACTAGCATAGCACCCTGTTGCTATGCTGATTGGCACCACACATCTACGTATTGAAGATTTTTTACACCACCCCCACTACACATTTAGCATGTTGAGGAATATATTCTGTTAAATATAGTGATTACGACCATGTTCTGGAAATGGCTTGTGTTCATTTATGATTGCAGTAATGAACATTCATAATGTATTATTATGGAGAAAAAAGAAAGCACAGGGAAAGTTTGAGAGGACATAATTTGGTGACTGACCAGGAAGAAAGGAAGCTAACAGGGTAAGAGAAGAAAAGTTAGTTACTACTACTACTAATAATAATAAAAAATAAAAACTGATTCATACAGTGTGCCTGTTCCTAACTAGCTATAACCAAAATGATGGTGGCTAGATTCATAGATTCTAAGGCCAGAAGTCTGATAATGTAGTCTGACCTCCTGTATATAACAGGCCACAGATCTTCTCCAAAATAATTACTAGTTCAAGGGTGGTTGATAGGCAGACTGCAGGTCAAATCCAGACCACCAGACTCCTTCCAATGGACCATGGGGGCTGAAGCCAAGCGGGGCTGGAGCTGTGCAGACCACTCAGGGTTGAGGGCACAAAACCAGGGTGAGGAGGGGCTCCAAGGACTACTCAGGGGCAGGTGGTTGGGCTGGGCTGCAGGGCGAAGTCATGTCCCTGGGCAACTGCTTGTGCAGCCACATTCCCAGTGAGTTAAACAAAAACGGGGAAAAAAGCTCAAATAAATTTTTTAGTCTCTAAGGTGCCACAAATACTCCTGTTCTTTTTGCTGATACAGACTAACACAGCTGCTACTCTAAAAATGGGAAAGAGGCTCAAGTGCTTTTTGGGGGGGGACATGGGTGCATGAAACAAGGGGCTAACGGGCAGGGGGCAGGCACTGGAGGCCAAGGGGAAAAGAAACGGGCTGGAAACAGACCAGGGCCAGGACAGGCAAACCAAAGGGACTAGCTGCAAGGGTTAGGGCAGGGCAGGCAATCTAACAATCACCCAAGGACTGGGCTGGGGCAGGCAAACAAGCAAACTTCCCAAGGGCTGAGGGCAGGGCAGGCAAACAAACAGAAGCAGCTAGGAGGGCCAGGGCAAGGGCTACCAAGGGATGGGCGGGGCAGGTGGGAAGGGGGCAAACTGCTGCAAGGAGGCTGGTGGGCAAGGCAGAAGGTGGGAAAGTCCATGAGCCAGAAGCAGCAGAGGAGGGGGGGGCACGTGCACCTGCAAAATTCAGTCAGTGGTGGCTGCTGCTATAGTCCCAGATGTTAGAAAGAGGTGAGGCGAGCAGCTGAGTCCAGGTGCGAGGAATGGAGGCAGATGGTAAATAGGAGTGATGGAGAGGGCGGGGGTGAGGGTGAGGGGGGACAGATAGACTGGGTGCAGGCTCCATGCCACATCCCCTGCCTCCCCACAGCAAGAGTTGATACCCCCATCACAAGAGCAAAGTTGAAAAGTTATTCAGTCCTTCAGGAGGCCTTGTCCACGGTGTCCTACAGTGTTCCTGCATGCTCCCCCAGCAACAGAGGTCTCCTCCTTCCTCTTCCTCAAGACACCAGTAGGCTCCCAAGCAGCAGAGGCAACAACACCTGCAGGCAGTCCAGCAACCAGGCAGGAGAGATCCCCTCTGGTGGTGGCAGCAGCAACAGCAGGGACGGGGGTCCCTCACTCACCCTCCAGGGAGCAGGCCAGCAGCAACCTGGAGTCCATCAACTGGCGAAGTAGTGGGGGTGGGTCTGGCCCAGACAAGAAGCTGAGGTAACAAGAACCCTGGGCCTAGCAGTAGCACGCTCCACACCCACAAGAGAGTGGTGTGGAAGACAGCTCTATTAGCACCAGAATAAGCAGGTCCCTTTCCCCCTGGTAATTGAATAGGGGTTACTCCAGGTTAATTAGGACACCTGGGGCCAATCACGGGTGCACCAGAACCTGTTAAAAGCCTCCCCTCCAGTCAGATATAGGAGTCGTGGGGAGCAGGTGTGCCACTGGAGAGTTGGCTTGTGCAGTTATTGACAAATGCCAGGAGGGAGACCTCACAGGTACAGAGGTGAAGAGCAGGGGAAACCCCACCCAACAGGGCGTACAGCCCTTCTGGGCCCCAGAGGTTTGGGGGAAGAGACCCTGCCAGAGGGGAGAGACTGAACTGGGCATCTGGCCTGCCGCCACTATGAACGGAGGAGCTATCGGAGACGAAGAGGTTCCCCTTTCAGGGAGGATGGGAGGAACCCCTGCTCCTACAAGGTGGTGACAGTAAACCCAGGGGCATGAGGAAATTCCCAGGGAGAGAGGAATCCCCCCAGCCTGCCACTAAGAGGAAGCATGGAATCCATGGAGGTGAGGAAGGAGCTCTGCCACAGTACTTATAGACTGTAATCATGTCACCCCTTAACTTTCTTTTTGTTAAACTCAAGGAGCTCAACCTATTTAGCTTATCAGCATAAAGCACGTTTTCCAATCCTTTAATAATTCTTGTGGCTGTCTTTTGAACCCTCTTTAATTTATCCTTATTGAAATGCAGGCACCAGAATTGTACACACCAGTGCCAAGTACAAAGGTAATAGAACAGAGGTGGGCAAACTACGGCCCACAGGAGCATCCTGCATGGCTCCTGAGCTCCTGGCCTGGGAGACTAGCCTCAGGCCCCACCTCCGCTGTGCCCCCTTCCCCCGCAGCCTCAGCTCACTTGCTCTGCCGCCAGCACAATGCTCTGGGTGGCTGGGCCTGGGGGCAGCGCAGCTGTAGATCCTGGCCTGACCTGGTGCTCTGTGCTGTGTGGTGGTGGCGGTGGCGTGGCCCAGCTCCAGCTGGGCAGCGTGGCTCTAGCACCACCAGACACCATTGCTCCAGGCAGTGCTGTAAGGGGGCATGGAACAGGGGAGTTTGGGGTGGTGGTCAGGGGGCGGGGGGTCTGGATGGGGTCGGGGGGAACAGAGGGGTTGAACGGGGGCAGGGATCCCAGGGAGGCAATCAGGAAGGAGGGGAGTTGGATTGGGTGGCAGGGGGCATTCAGGGGCGGGAGTTCTGGGGGCAGTCAGGGGACAGGGAGAAGGGGTGGTTGGATGGGGCAGGGATCCCAGGGAGGCAATCAGGAAGGAGGGGAGTTGGATGGGGCGGCGGGGGCCAGTCAGGGACGGGGCTCTGGGGGTGGTCAGGGGACAGGGAGCAGGGGTGTGTGGATGGGGCAGGAGTCCTGGGGGGGGAGGCATCATGGAACAGGAGGGTTGGATGGGGCAGGAGTCCTGGGGGGGGGCAGATAGGAGGTGGGGGCCAGGCCACAACCCCCTCCCCTAACCAGCCCTCCATACAATTTCTGAAATCTGATGCAGGCCTCAGGCCAAAATGTTTGCCCGCCCCTGTAATAGAACCTCTCCACTCCCACTCAAGATTCCCATTTATGCATCCCAGGATCACAATAGCTCTTTTGGCCACAGTGTCACACTGGGAGCTCATGTTTTGCTGATTATCCACCATGATCCCCAAATCTTTTTCGGAGTGACTGCATCACAGGACAGCTTCCTCCATCCTTTAAGTATGGCCTACATTCTTTGTTCTCAGATTTATATTTACATTTAGCCATATTAAAATGCATCCTGTGACGGTTTGGATCACAGAAACCCCCTTGGGAGCTGCCACCCCATGTGCCAAGACTACTTTTATTCCTGTTTTCCCTGCCAGCTCAGGACTCCAGCACCCTGTCTTGCCAGGCCAGACACTCCCGTCTGCTCCAACACAGACCCAGGGCCTGAATCACTTGTCCCAGAGCTGCAAGTTTACCTGAAAACCGCTCACAGAAGTGTGCTTGTCTCTAGCACTCAAATGCCGAACTCCCAATGGGGTCTAAACCCAAATAAATCCGTTTTACCCTGTATAAATCTTATGCAGAGTAAACTCAAAAATTGTTCGCCCTCTATAACACTGATAGAGAGATATGCACAGTTGTTTGCTCCCCCAGGTATTAATACATACTCTGAGTAAATTACTGAATAAAAAGTGATTTTTATTAAATACAGACAGTAGGATTTAAGTGGTTCCAAGTAGTAACAGACAGAACAAAGTAAGTCACCAAGCAAAATAAAATAAAATGCGCAAATCTATGTCTAATCAAACTAAATACAGATAATCTCATCCTCAGAGATGCTTCTGTAAGTTTTTCTCAGACTGGACACCTTCCAGGCCTGGGCACAATTCTTTCCCCTGGTACAGCTCTTGTTGCAGCTCAGGTGATAGCTAGGGGATTCTTCATGATGGCTCCTCTCTCCCCTTTGTTCTCTTCCACCCCTTTATATATCTTTTGCATAAGGCGGGAACCCTTTGTCCCTCTGGGTTTCCACCCCTCCTCACTGGAAAAGCACCAGGTTAAAGATGGATTCCAGTTCAGGTGACATGATCACATGTCACTGCAAGACTTCATTACCCACTTGCCAGCACACACATATACAGGAAGACTAACAGGTAAACAGAACCATCTGCAGACAATGGTCTTGGTTAATGGGAGTCATCAAGATTCCAAACCATCATTAATGGCCCACACTTTACATAATTACAATAGGCCCTCAGAGTTATATTTTATATTTCTAGTTTTAGATACAAGAGTGGTACATTTATACTAATCGGATGATCACACTCAGTAGATTATAAGCTTTGTAATGATACCTTACAAGAGACCGTTTGCATGAAGCATATCCCAGTTACGTTATATTCACTTTTTACAATATTTTTCTAAAACTATCCCAGTTACATTATATTCACTTATTATCATGTTTTTATAAAACCAAATAGACTGCACAACTATTTGCGTTCACCCAGTTTACTAAGAGATTTGTATCAGTGACTTGTCCTCTTCATTATTTACCAGTGAAGGACATAAATCCACACCGTGTAGAGGTCAAGCATAGGAGTTTATTACACACAGCGCTGGCGGAGTGTCACGTTGCTTATTAGGCTCAGAGACAGTCAATCAATTGATTACAATAGAATATATAGATTTTCCATGGGCGGGGGAAAATGACGGGGTAGCCAGTTCCACACCCCAGGATAGGTTTTGTAGCAAGATAAGAAAGCACATTAGCCAATGGTTAAAAGGTTACATAATGTCTCCGCCCATGGTCTCAAGTTAGCAAGTTAACATTTAATTAATACTTTGATAAAAATGTTATTAGTATAAAATATATATGTTGAATTCTGATTTGGGGTCCATAGGAATGGAGCAACTCCTTTGATTGTCCAACAGGTACATTCCTAGGGGTTAAAGCAAAGAAACAGTGAAAGGATATGATAATACAGATTGTCTCCTTTATGTCTTAAGGCAGGGCATTGCTCCCTGGGAAGAGAGGTGGAAGGATGCCATATCTTTATACTGACATGTGCAATTTTCATAAACTCAAGGTTGGATCTGTGGGAAGACTGTTTTCCCTTCAGGAGAAATACAATAGGAACAGGGATCCTTTGTTCAATTTGAAACATTGAATGTAACATAATTATTCAGTTATTGCTTCAACATCTGGCATTTCTACTGACCAAGCATATCTTAGCAAAGGCAACATTATCTTGTTTACCCCAGCTTTTCTCTTAGCTAATCACTATTAGCTAGGCCTCTGGTCTCCAAACCAAACTCTGGACTTCAGGTCTGGAAAAGAGCTGGCACAATCCATATACCAGGTTGTTATATAAAATCCACATGGATTTTAACCCTTCAACCAGTCCCCCAATTTTTGTTTCATCTGTGAACTTTATCAATGATGACTATGTTCTTCAAGGAGTGTTCCTGTGAGTGCTCCACTTTAGGTGAATCTGCACCCCTATGCTTGTAATTGGAGATTTTTACTAGCAGTGCCTGGTTGGGTCACACGTGCACTGTCCCCATCTCGCGCTGCCTTTGGCGGTTATGTAGTGCTATGCGACGAATCCCCCCTCAGTTCCTTCTCTACCATCCTTGGCTTGAGATGGAGCATTTGGCAGTGCCTCTGAGATTTATCTTTAGCCTAGCTTAAATTTAGAATACTAGTTATTTAGTAGTTAGTTAATAGTTTAGTTTACTACTCTACATCTTCCCTGTTTACTAAAAAAAAATTCTCTTAACTTACAAATTTAAGTTTCAGTTATTAGGATATCCCTTATTATAGTATAGTTATCCTCCACCATGGGAGAAACCCTATTAGAAGGGGCAAGCCCGGCTTCCCAGGTTTTAAACGTTGCCTCACTTGCCTATCCTTGATCCTGCTGTCTGATGGGCACTCAGTGTGTCCTGTGCCTGGGCAAGACACACATACCACAAAAGTGCTTCCCCTGCCACAATCTCAAGGCTTGTGCCAAGAAAGCAAGGGACCTATGCGTTGGAGAAGTCTGTGCCCGGTGTCCAATCCGGGTGTGACACTGCACCCCATATTTTTTACAGTGGTATGACTATGACTAGCTATGGTGTATTTTATGCAAGATAAGTCATGTAAGATGTCATTGGAAAGAATATGAATATGATTATCCTATTTGTATGCATGTATCACTTTTGTATCTGAAGTTATGAATATTGACTATGTATCTGTATTTCACATGTAGTTACACCTGGGTAACACCCATTAGACAAGATGTTTTCATTCTAGACAGTAGAGTGGGGAATGGGCCATTAGTAAAACAATAGGCCTCAGAAGAAGCTTATCTCCCACCTGGGGAGTCTTTCTGAGGATGCCACAGATAGCCTCTGAGTAATGGCTGCTATGATGCTACAAAGACATGTGATGTTACCACATGTTTCTAGACTCCATCTTGGGATGTCAGTATTTTTCCACAGACCAGTCTGGGAACTAAGCTTTGAAACAGAGTTCCTGCCATATGCAAAAGTTATATAAGGTGAGGAGTGACTTCGCCTGAGGTTCTTCACTGACTCCCCACCCAAGAGGACTCCTGGAAACACCTGAGGAACAAAGACTGAACTAGGGGAAGTGCTGGACACAGGCTAAAAATTTCATTACAACAAATCAATGGAACACCTGGGGATTCCAAGCTGTAAGCAAGGGCAGCTCGCCCCTAAGAATCTCACCCATCATCACTTAGGGTGAGAATTTGCTATTCATATCCAATCTATTTAGTTTGCATTTTTGTTTATTTGCTAGGTAATCTGCTTTGATCTGTTTGCTATCCCTTATAATCACTTAAAATCTATCTTTTGTAGTTAATACATTTGTTTTTGCTCTATCTAAACCAGTGCATGGGAAGCATAACTCTGGGGCACAAGGCTGTTGCATATTCCTCTCCACATTGAGGGAGGGGGAAAATTTTATGAGCTTGCACTGTTTAGTTCCCTTGCTGTGCAGTGCAAGAGGGTATAATTTTGGGTTTATACTCCAGAGGGGGTGCTGTAGAGGTATTTTCTTTCATTTTCCTTGTTAACCCCTAAACGCCATCTTTGGATTCCCATTAACAACAACTTGGAATCCATATTGGGCATCCTTCTTCCCCATCCCCTTTAGTTTTGGCGCCTTTTCTCATCCAAAGGCGGAACACTGGCAGGTCACCTGACTGTTAGTCTGCCCAGCAACTGGGACAGTGTATAACACCTTCGCTCCAGTGAGGAGGGGCTGCACATTTTGGAGGTAGCATGTGCTGCTGCTGTCAGGTAGCCTGTGCCTCTATTGAATAGATAGGTAGGCCATAGTACCACACTAGGGTTGTTGGGAGGGTAACTTACCTTGCATGCACAGACAGCCTGTCATCTGCTGTCCTAATTCTTCAGCTCACATCCACCCATGATGGCGCAGGGAAAGAAGATCTACTAAGAAGAGAACAGAGTGGTCATCTACCTGTCCTGAGGTCCTGCTTCCAGTACCTGATGGTGACATCTGGATCTGGAATTCAGCCAGTCGTGATGGTGTAACCTGTCCATCAAGCTGCAAGAGATGGTAAAGAGGCAACATCTTGTTCTTTGCTAGGCCTGATCTGGGTTTAATCTTGGGTCAGGGCTTCAAGCCTTTATCCTGTTATAGCCAAAGCCTGTTTCTATTTGATCCCTTTCCCTATTACAATTGCGAGTCCTTAGTGTTTTACCTGTGTTACTCATCTTGTTTTACCTACTTGTATAACTGTTGCCTGTTAATAAACCTGTTCCTTGTTTTGCATCTCATCCCATTATCCGTTTTCCTTGAGGTAAAACAAACCTATAGATAGAAACGGGGTAGGGAGACGAACCTCAGACTAGTTCTCCTGGCCAAGGTATAAAATCCAGTCAACAGTGCATGCCTGAGGAGCTTGGAGGTACCCTAGTTGGAGTCTTACATGCAGGCTCTTTGACAAGCCCCTTCATAAGAACTGCAGCTGGGTGTCCCTACCTGTATGTATGCTGGTGAAAGTGCAGGCTGGAGCCTGGAAAGAGCTTTGCAGCTTGTCACAGCAGTACAGTGCAAGAGGGAGCCCAGGCCGGTGGGTCGGAGGGCTCAGTGGTACCCCAATGGCATCCCAGGGGGAACCCCTCACACTGGGATCACGGACCTCCCCCACACCCAGGCACAATGGTGGCATCTGACAGAGGATCTCCACCACCATCTCAGATGAAGGAGCACTCTGCCAGAAAGGCGACAAAGAAACTGGCTCCAACCTCCTATCCTCGGGAATCTGCAAAAAAGAGATGTTCCCTGACCCATCAGACCTCACTGGTACCAACAGCACAGAGACCGGCCACCTCTGAGGTAGCGGAACCATCCAGTACCACATATACTATGCAAGCCAAAAACCCTAAGCCAAAAAACTGGCTCAGAAAAAGGCACTAAAGGGAAATCCACCATTCCTGCCTTGGTACCTCTGGAACTGCTCACACATGTGGCACCAAGCAGCTTCACAGCATTTGTCTATCACACCACCTTCTGCCTACACTGCTCAGAGCCCATGCCCCTCAGCACCGACAACCACAGTAAAGACATTGGTGCCACTGACAACACACTCCCCAGTACCAGTGCTCTCGGTACAGCAGCAAGTTCTCTGCCATAAAGATCTTCTGGTATCCTCGGCACTGGAATCTCCACTCCTCGGTACTGACTTTACTACAGCTCACTTGTACTATTCCAAGTGACTACACCACCCAGATCAGCTCCTCTTTTATCCAGAAATGAGGAGGAGGAGGAGGAGGATGAAGAAGAAGATATCTACTCCTCCTATCACTCCTCGCTATCCACAGTTACCAGACCAGGTCTACCAGAACACCATGAATACCACCCCTGACCTGAAACTCAAGGGTGGTACATGGATACCACCACCAATGCCATTCCCACCACAGTGGCCTTACTGGGACCCTGGGTGGCATACTGCCAACACTATGATAAGCCTCCCAATTCTCACACAGAGAGAGCGGGACATTCCCCATCACCCTCTATACCTGGATCCTCTGAACCTCTGGAAGAGGCAGATTGGAGGAGGCTTCAGATCAAGAAGTCACCTCAGCTACCAATTTTTCATTCTCCTCTTTGGATGAAGCCATCATGCCCCTCCCCTACAATGGGGGATGACTTTAAACAGTTCCAAGAATGATTTAAGAGGATCACATATTCACTGGAGATACCATTGGAAGAAGTTGTGAAGTCTCAACATAAGCTGTTGCACATCTCCAGACTTCAACTTCCTCCCAGATTGCCCTACCAATAAACGAAGCTCTCATGGATCTGGCCAAGACCAACTGGCAGATCCCGGCAACAATTCTACCCACGTGTAAAAGGGTGGATAAAAAATATTACGTTCCCTCTAAGGGAATGGAATTTTTGTTCTCATATCCCAAACCGAACTCTCTGGTGGTAGAGGCTGTGAATGAAGGGGGCAGACAACATCACTCCAGAACCACCCCATATGACAGGGACTGGAAGTGGTTACACTTTTTTGGACATAAGGCCTACTTGTCAGCAACCCTACAATTTAGGATTGCCAACTACGAGGCCATTGATGGCTAAAAATACATAAATTATTCAAAATGTCTGAATTTATTTGGTGTTTTGTTTTGGGTTTTTTTTTGTTGTTTTTTTTAACCTGAGGACAAAAAAAGAGCAATTCAAAGCAACCATCTCAGAGGGCCATCTTCTTGCTTGAACAGCCTTACAAGCCTCACTGGACTCACCATCACCATGGCTGTAGTTATGCAACAAGCTTTCTGGCTCCAACTCTCTGGGTTGCCCAAAGAAGTACAGGTTTAAAAATGTTGTTAAGCTAATATTAAAAAAATATATAATACACAGGCTAAGAAAAGAGTGTCTGTACATCTGGATATAGAACTTAGATTATCCACAAATACAATGTTTGTTTTAAAAATCATAAGATATGTTTAGTGCATAATCAGCAATACCCAAATTTAGGTGAATACATTTAAGAATTCAGTTTAGATATTAGCATCCAAGTATTTGGGTTCATCACTCATGACAAGTTATACAGAGAGTTGGTTGTGAAAAGCAAATATGGTAATGTGTGAACATTGTCCCTCAGTAATTGAGAATTTAGGCTAAGTTGTCCATTTAGAAAATACAATCCATGAGGAAAGTATTTCAGTTACTTTCCCAGCTGCGCTTCTCATCAGCACTCCAGCTCATCCCTCCTGATATTGCCGATGTCCAGTGACGTGATCTATGTAGATGTCCCTCGACCACCTAAAGGCGTCCGACGCCATGAGTTGCCACATCAGCCGATGTGTAGCGCTCACCGATTCCGCATTCTCTCAACACTTGCTCATTACTGGGCTCCAGCGATCAGCACGTGTGTCGAGCTCGAGCGTTATGGAAGGCCGGGGTCCTGTTCTCAAAGGGCACTGTAATGTCCACCATCATGATCTTCTTCTGGTCCTCACTGGTGATGATGCTGTCTGGTTGCTGTTGGCTGTTGGTTTCTGGGATGGCGGAGTTTACTGCCAACCTTCCCTACAGGTGGTGGGATGGCTCTGACTAGGTGATCTTGGATGGCACTATGTTGAGGCTGCCAGGCTCTGGAATGGGGCTTGCAGCTACACAGGATATGGGGTAGTGTCTCATTGGCATAGCTGCACTTCCTGCATGGCTTGTCCCGATTCCCGTGGCAGATGGCTCCATTCAGTGGGACGCTGTTGAGCCAGGCCCTGTGGATGAACCTCCAGTTGGCAAATCGGGTGAAGCTGGCCTGGGGAGGAAGTGGTTGCTGGCATCCCACTTGCACGTCACCTCGAGCGCCTTGCCCTGGTCCGGCTTCCACTTCAGGTTTTTCATATACTGGCAGCGGATCGCATCCTTCAGGGTCCTCTCCAGCATGGTTCTGGCTCTTGGAGCAGGGCCGCCCAGAGGATTCAGGGGGTCTGAGGCAAGGCAATTTCGGGCAATGGCCCCCGCCATTTAAAAAAAAAGTTGCAATACTATAGAATACTATATTCTCGTGGGGGCCCCTGTGGGGCCCACAGCCGGGGGAAATTGCCCCACTTGCCTCCACCTCTGGGCAGCCCTGTTTTGGAGTGACGATTGTGTGGTCCGTGTTCTTCAACTGTGGCACCAGGACTCCCAGCTCCTGACGTTCCTTCCCCCACGTCCAGTTGCTGCCGATACGCTTCTCCAGTCATCGCATAGCATTGTGGGCACGAGTCCAGAGTGAAGCAAAGTCTCCCCACTCTCTTCCAAATTCACCTTCCAGGGAGCCGTTCAGGTAGGTGGCGACATTTTGGTTGGATGGGGTCCTTGTGATTCTATTCTTGATGACATCCTGCATAGCACTTTCTGTGATGTTTCTCACCAGGCGTCTGGGCACGTCAGAAGGTGGAAGGTGTGAGTGATCACCGCAACATTGCAGAGATCACCCATACGAGGGACGTTGGTGCCACCCTGCCTGTGCAAGCTGTACACCAGTTCATTGCTGGCTCTCTGCTTCCACTTCTTCACTAGCTGCCTGATGGTATTGTCTGCCTTGTTAACAGGTACCTTCGCCATAGCAGATCTCCTCAGGACAAATGAGATATGGGGGATTAGGAAGGTGTTCAAAACGTTGATCTTCTGCCATGGTGCCAGTAGGGAGGAGTTGATCCTGGCCACATCTCTAGGATCTCCGCAATGGTATCCTCAGGTGTCTGCTGGATGTGGAAACCCGTGGGCATGCTGAGATGTTGGTATGCTTGCCCATCCTCGAGGAAGATAATGGGTTCACCCTGGATCTGAAACGATGTTGCCTGGACAGAGTCCATTCTACTGCCATTGATATGCAGGGATGCGCACTTCCTAGCGCTGAAGCCTTGGAGCTGCTCCCAGGAGCCTCTTGCTTGCCATGCAGAGTGGGGGGAAGGGGAGAGAGGTGCTGATGACAGGGTGTCCCTTACCCCATCACCACAGAGCAGGGGGGCATGGGGAGGACACTAGAGGGCTCAAGCTGGAGGGAGTTTGCCGGCAGCTGTTGCTGTCTGAACTTGCTGATCTCCGTAAAAGGGCAGCATACTTAAAGTGGGCTTAGCATACTTAAAAGCATACATCTCTGTCACCGACACACACATGGTGTGTGTCTCTGTCTCTCTCTCTCTCTCACACACACACTCTGTCTTTCACACTCATCTCCCAACACATACTTATATTGTTGTTGTTGCTTCTTGATACTTCTTTCAAAGTGTTATTTTAGTGTTTTGACTGGTCTATGCATTTCATAATTTTAATTTTGAAAAAAAAATATTTCTCTCTTACACTTACATTTAATTCGTTGAGTAGTGAGTTCTAAAATGCCTAACCTGTCCTGGCTGGAGTAATTATTGCTATGATAACTTTAAAAAAATATATATATCATATCTAGGTTTTTGGTTTCTATTGGTGGCGCACATCCACACATTACCTTGATATATTAGTGTACATAACAAAATTCATTCTGCACATGTATGGAAAAAATTAGAGGGAACGCTCATACAAAGTACTTCCTTTTGGCTTGTCAACAGCTCCTTATTTATTCTTGAAAGTCCTTGCAGTAGTGGCAGCTCACCTCTGCAGACAAGGGGTCATAATATTCCCCTATTTGGACAACTGCCTATTCAAAGCCTTGATTCAAGAAGAGGCCCTAGAATCTACCCAAAGCATAGTACCTCTCTTCACACAGCTGGGTCTACAGGTAAACCAACAAAAATCAACGTTCACACCTTTGCAGAGACTGGAGTTCATCAGGGCCTACCTCGACTCTCCGAAGGCTACAGTCTCTCTGCCCCAGTACAGATTTACCACTCAGAGCAATTAAATTGATTAAATCCAAGTCAGCCTACAACCATTGACCGTGCCCTGCCTCCACCTATTAAGCCATATGTCAGCAATGACATTTGTCATCAAGCACAGTAGACTACATATGCAGTGCCTGCATTGCTGGCTCAGGGCAGAATATATTCTACACAAAGTATAAACAAGCATCTTATGATGCCAACCAAAGTAAAGAACTCTCTCTACACTGGTGGACTCAACCACACAATGTCTGTTCAGGAGTTTTCTTTACACAGACCCCCACATTGATGATACTCACAATAGACACCTCTCTACCAGGCTGGGGGGCACACCTGTGCAACCACACTATCCAAGGTTGTTGGTCCCCATCAGCAGCAACATTACACATAAACCTACTGGAGATGTGGACAGTCTGCAGTGCATGCTCACACTTCCTACCCATGATTAGGGACAAGACCATAAAGGTGCTGACAGACAACATCACTTGCATGTTTTATATAAACATATATATATATATATAGAGAGAGAGAGAGAGAGAGAGGAGAGGCATGGTCACACTCCCTATGCACAGAAGCAATGCGACTATGGAAATAGTACATGCACCATAACATCGACATCTTAGCCTCCTACCAACCAGGATGCCAAAACATCACAGCAGATGGACTGAGCAGAACCTTTTCCCAAGACCAAGAGTGGGAAATGAAACCAGCGTACTGCAGAATGTATTCAGATACTGGGGGTTCCAACTATAGACCTCTTTGCAACAAACCGGAATGCCAAGTGCCCATACTTCTGCTCCAGAGCGGGACTCAGACTCCATTATCTCGGCAATGCCTTTCTTCACAAATGGGATACACATCTGCTGTACGCTTCCCCCCCCACCCCTCTCCTAGCTAGGGTCATACAAAAGATAAGGACCAACAACTCCAGGAATGGTTTCCTTACCTCCTGAAGATGGCTATGTGCCCGCCACACACACTTCCACTTGTACCTCATCTCCTGTCTCAGTCAGGATGCGGGCCAGGTCTACCACCCAAACCTAGCAAGACTCCACCTGAAGGTATGGCTACTCCAGGGTTCTGAGACAGTGAAATGACCTGTGCAGAGGAAGTAAGGGACATCTTTTTAAACACCAGAAGGTCCACTATACAGTATACCTATCTTCACAAATGGAAAAGTTTTCATACATGGTGTTATAATAGGCAAACAATGGCAACTACCTCTCCTCTACCAATGGTATTGGATTACATACTGGAACTCAAGAAATCAGGTCTCTCCATTAGCTTGATTAAAGTATGCCTTGCGGCAATCACAGCATTCCACTACAAAGTGGATGAGTTTTCAATCTTTGCTTACCCTGCCACCAAACATTTTCTCAAGAATCTTCACAACCTCTAGCCTGAAATACAAGCCCCAACTCCCTCATGAGACCTCAATCTGGGTGCTGCGATCCCTTACAGGGCCCCTTTTTGTACCACTAGCAATGTACTCACTTCTATACTTCTCGCTATCTGTCCGATGAGTGGGAGAACTGGGAGCCTTCCTGGCACATCCCCCATACACAATATTTTTCAAAAACAAAGTTACCCTATGACCGCACCCTAAGCTCCTACTTAAAAATAGTTTTGTCATTTCATTTGAATCCACCTATCCATCTACCATCATTCTTTCCAAAACCTCATGGGAACAAACAAGAAGCAATGCTTCATACCCTGGATGGCTGAAGGCCACTAGCCTTTAAATTGAAAGAACAAAGTCTTTCAGAAAGTCACCAAAGTTATTTCTTTCCAACACGGAATGATCTAAGGGAGATGCTATATCCAAACAAAGGCTGTCAAAATGGATCTCTGGCTGCATTGACTTTTGCTATCGTCATCAACAGATACAAACACACACTTCACCAGAGCTTTTTCTATACTGATAGCTTTCCTCAATTATGTGCCCATTGTGGACATCTGCAGAGCAGCAACGTGGGTCTCTGCCCATACATTCACACTGCACAATGCCATAGAGCAGCACTTGACATCAGACACTATACTGGGACTTGCGGTTTTATCATCTGCCATGACTGCAACTCCAGAGCCCTTCCCTTCCACTGAGGGGCACTGCTCTAGAGTCACCTAAAGTGGAGTACCCTCTGGGACAGTCCTTGAAGAAGAAGCGAAGGTTACTCACCCTTTGCAGTAACTGAGGTTCTTCGAGATGCTTGTCCCTGTGGGTGCTCCAGAACCTTCCTTGCTCCCTTCTACTTTGGACTTTTCACGCTAGAGACTCTGCAATAGAGAAGGAACTGATGGATGGGGGGAGGGTTGCACATTGCTTTGTAACCGCCATAGGCAGCGTGAGATGGGGACAGCACATGTGCAGCCCAACCAGGTACTGCTACTAAAAATCTGCGATTACAAGTGCAGAGGCACCTAAAGTGGAGCACTGACAGGGACAACCATGTTGAATAATCTCAGTTATTGCGCAGGGTGAGTAACCTTCTCTTTTCTTCCTGGTCACTGATAAAAATGTTACTCCTGGGGGAATTCTGCGTAATGCAGAATTTTACAGAAATTAACATGTGCGCAGAATTTCCTTTCCCCTGACAGAAATGGGCTGCAGTGCTGCTGGCCACCACTAGGGGCTGCTGGACCCAGCAGAGTCCAGATCGCACATAGAAGACACTGCTGGGGGGTGGGGGAGGGAGCTAGAGGATCCCTGGCAGCTGCAGTTCCCAGCACGCCCTGAGGGAAGGGGACAGTGGTGCGCAGGAAACTCCATGCAAGCCTGGGACCAAGCATCAGGCTGTTTCTCTCTCTCGATCCCTGGGCTTGGGAGGGTGTGGGGGGGGAAGGAATGTGGGCATCTGGGCAAGGAGGGGCCCGCCGCTAGGCTCAGGGGGAAGAGGGGCCAGGTATCTGGGCTGGGTGGGGAATGACTGGGCTCTGGGGGAAGGGGGTATTGGCTGGTGGGCACCTTGGCTGGGCTCTGTGGGGGAGAGGGGAAGGGAGCAGAGAAACAGGAACTGGGTTGTCATAGGGGTTTCTTTAATTCTACTTCTGAGGGATTTTTTGTGTGTGTCTGTTATAGACATACTTGCTGACAGGTATTTTGAAATAAATTACCAAAATAATTGAAACTGGTATGATTAAGTGTTATTTTGACAAATAACATTTGCAGAATTTTAGATTTTTTGGCATAGAATGCCCCCAGGAGTAAAATGTTAAATACCGTAGGGTCAAGATCCCACTAGAAACAGACCAGCTTGATAACAATTCCCTGTTTACAGTTACATTTTGAGACCTATCAGCCAGTTTTTAATTAATTTAATATGCACCATGTTAATTTTATATCGTTCTAGTTTTTTAATCAAAATATCATGTAGTACCAAGTCATAAGTCTAAGTATCTTACATTTATCAACCAAATTTGTAATCTCATCAAAAAAAGATATCGAGTTAGTTTGACAAGATAATCAAGTCTGATCCCCTGCATAACACAGGCTATTAGAATTTCACCCAAAAATTCCTGTATTAAGCCTATAACTTCTGGTTGAGTGACAACCTCTTTTAGAAACACATCTGTCATGGTTACAGTATAAACTACACTTTCAACTCCTTTAGTTCTTCGCAAGTGCCTCCCCTAGATGACATGCCTGGCTTCTTGCACCTCAATCTGGGTGAAACCACAAGATTCAACCACTCTGGGACTTGATCTCTGAACATCAGCCTGTCCATTTTTTCCAACAGTATTAACGCAACAGGTCCAACTTGATTTGGCACTTGTAAGCCCTTTCACTTTCAAATGAAAGTATTATTTGTTCACCCAAAGATACATAGCACATAGAGCGAGGGGTAATAAAAATAAAGGTCTACATGCATATTCCACTTTACTCAACCCTTAATCTTTCCTTGTAAGCTTTCATACGTTTCCGATAGCCCAGTTACCTTTATCTCTGGATTAAGAGATGCAAACTACCGCATTGTAATTTCTGCCCCCCTCTTTCTCTGTGTCTCCCTAGAGAGCCTCTGGCTGTTCACTCAGCCCCACCATTTTCTAGGCCAGAGGTTATCTAATATTAGGTATCCTCCTTTTGATCCTAGACTTAGCCTTGGGAAGAATAAACCAGTCTGAATCTGATTAGTGCCAGGTAGGTGTATTCCCAATAAATAATTTCCCCATTGTTTCCTCAAGGACTTTTATGTGTGTCATTGTTTTACCTTTCTTGCTTGGTTTCTTTAAGAATCTCTTTTGATGTACTTGGATAGCAAGTAGCCCTTCAGAAACAAACACAAAGAGAGATGCACAATATTCATTAAAAATAATACAGATATTTCCCAGTTTGTCACAACAGCCAATCTTGACTTAAAGAATTACAATGGATTCCCCATCACCTTATCTCTTTGTCAATTGCCTTCACTCTTAAAATTTTGCAATTTATTTTCAATTTGAATTTGTTTAGTTTCAACTTCTATTCATTGAAGCTGTACCGCTGCAAACAAATATTTAAACAGGCATTGGACCAGAGAGAGTGTCAGACTGACTCTGGGCAGGGTATTCACCTAGGATGTAGGAAACCCAGAGTCGAGTCCCCCTGCTCTAATTATTTATACAAAGTGGAATAGCTTCAACAGGAGAGATTGAGGGAGCCCCACTTCAAAATAGTCCATAGCTCAGTGGTTAAAGCATTTTCTTGAGGGGTGGGAGACTCCTGCTCAAATCCTTTCTTCCCATCAGACAGCCGGGGGAGGGAGGCTTGACCTGGGTTCTCCTGCTATGAGGCAAACTCACAGCCAAACCAGGGTTGTTCACTCAGCTGCTGTAGTAAGTCAGCCCTCAGGCATGCAGCAGCAGACTATCACTGAGCAGAGCTTGGGTCAGCTGACACCGGGCTAAGCTATTTCCACAACCCCAGCAGAGTTGTAGATCAGCCTGAGCAACAGTGCTATCCAGCCAGGCAATCTTCTGCTGCCTTGCACTGCATCAGACTCCAGAGATTCATGGCTTGCCCCTGCCTCAGCCTCAGTTTTGCTTTTCTTTTCCTTTACCCCAGTATTGTCCTTGCCCTACACTAGCCTTGCTCCAGCCTCATTGGTAACCCTCTCCAGCCTTGCTTCCTGATCCCCCTGCGCTCTCCCCCCCCCCCCCCCCCCCCCATCCCCCCGACTCTGACTGTCCAGTTTCAACCTTTGGCACATATCTGTACTCCAGCTTCGATATTGACCTGACTTGTCTTTGAACTCTGACCACCTCGCTTAGACCTCTGGCCTGCATGTGGACTCTGGCTATGGTTCTGATTCGCATTTTTCTATGGACTCTGATCACAGTTTTGATGCATTCCTTCCCCAGTCTGTCCCCAGACCTTGATTCCATGACCACCCTTGGCCCAGGCCCAAATCTACATCTAGCTGTGACCCACGCTCCAACCACTAGGCCCGATTATTGGAAGCAGTGCCTGATACCTACAACCAGGTGACTGAGTACTCTATCTACTAGGCTAAGTTATGAGGGATGCCCTCCTTCTCTAGCTGTTTTCTGTGGCGCGAGATGGCCTCTGAGCATATCTACCAGATCAGGCCCCAAATGTGACATAGGCAAAGGCGCATCTGTTCTTCCCTGGTTTGTGGATCACAACTGGGACTTAGGAGTCCGGGCACCTAGAGTGAGGCCATAGTGCATATGCCCAAAGTCAGAAAAAATAGGCACAGAGGGAACTTTTATTTCAAAACTTACTCACTGAGTGAGTTTAGGCACCTACAGGGTTAGGCAGTAGCTCAGCAGGGGTTTTGTGAATGTCAACAGGGCCTAAAATGGGACTTAGATTACTGAAGTGGTAGTTTGGGTATATAGGGCTAAAATTTGAAAGGGTAAAGGCAAATCTCAATGTCTTTGTTCATTAATTCAAACTTGCTAGTTCATTAACCAAGATAACTTGACTTCTCAGGAGAACAAATCAAAAGTATCCGTACAAAGGAAGTTAAAACACAAAACATGCAAATCCTCATAAGCTAATATTCTGAAAACATGATTTAAAAATAAGGAGAAGGTTGTTATGGTAGCTTATAAAAATATCCAAACCCAGTAAACGTCTAAATGAAATGCACAAAACCTGGTGTTTGCATATGTATTAGACATAGGCCCCAGTCCTGTGTTTCTTGTTAAGGCAAAGAAAATGCAGGACTGGAGCCTTATGCAACAGGTACTGTGTAATGTGTTCTGAGCACTTAGGAGTCGCTACTCTAGGTGCAAACAAATATGCATTAATGAATTAAAGCCAGTAAAAGCTGAATAAAAATGACTTTTATTTTTCCAGATGCCATGCTATTTATACAATTTAAACAAAGCGTTTGAACTGAAAAATGAAAGTAGAAAGTTGAAACTTTCAGGAACTAAATTGGTTTCATCAGAATTGCCATGGTAACTGCATTTGTGAGAAACGTAGGCAGAGTCAGTATGTATTTGATTCTCTCTCTTAATAACTGATGGATCCAGGGTACAATGAGAATTTTCCTAAGGGGGGTGCCCAGAATTCTCCCTCTTCTGTGCTGCATCCAGCTCTTTCCCCTGTGCCACTCCCCCATACCCAGTTCTGAGTGCTCTCATGCTGCCTTTGCACCCAGCCCCACTCTCTCCCTCCTGTGCGTGTGCACACGCTCTCTCTCTCTCTCTCTCCCCACCGTTTGCTGCTCCATATTTTTCCCCTGTTCCATGCACACTCCCTGCCTGTTGCTCCACACCAGGGGTCTGCAACATTTGGCACGCGGCTCGCCAGGGTAAGCACCCTGGCGGGCCGGGCCAGTTTTATTTACCTGCTGATGCTGCAGGTTCGGCTGATCGCGGCCCCCACTAGCAGCGGTTCGCCGTCCCGGGCCAATGGGGGTGGCGGGAAGTGGCGTGGGCCAAGGAATGTGCTGGCTGCGGCTTCTCGCCGCACCCATTGGCCCGGGATGGCGAACCGCGGCCAGTGGGGGCTGCGATCAGCTGAACCTGCTGCGTCAGCAGGTAAATAAAACTTGCCCGGCCCCCCAGGGTGCTTACCCTGTCGAGCCGTGTGCCAAACTTTACCGACCCCTGCTCCACACCAAGCCCTGTGCTCTTCCACTCACATTGCCCTGCGCCTAGCCCTGTGATCTCCCTGCCCCATACTCAGACCTGAGCTCATACCCAGAGATGCAGTCAGGCTGAAGAGAAGCATCCCCACCAGGGGAGAAGCTAGTTCTGGGAGTCCCAGACCCCATCCTCCTTCTGTGTCTTTATTTCCCCAGAAACTGATAAAGCCTGGATCCAATCTTCCCATCCTCCTGGGGACTGATGGTTCCCAGTCCACCCGTGCCCATTCCACTTCTCCCTGAGGGCTGGGGATGCCTGGTTCCCCTGGATGCCAGGAGGACTGCAAACATGGGGGGAGGCAACGAGGTGCACAGAGTCGCAGCACCACTCAAATTTGGTTTGGTTCTCCCTATGTTCTAAGAGAGGTGAAGGCAAGTGTGACATTTCCCAGGTGAAACCTGAACTGATGTGTCCCCTCAGCTCTTCAGCTTGGGATGCCTTTTACACTGCTTTGCTAGTGAACAACAAACCCCTCCATGCTCTGCTCACAACTGCCAGCAGGCAAAGTCACTCCTAGCCAAGTATATGAATGTTGTACCCAGCCATCCATGTACCACATATAGGACAACACCACGTATCCCTCAGTCCCAGCCTTGCCCGCCCCCAAGAAATTTGTTTTGTACCATTCAGTAGCCCACTGGACCATACAAACACATAAATAGCTTGTCATTCCTACAATGGGTAATGAATATGCACCAGTCTTCTTGTCTCAAGTGGAGGTTTCCCACACACTTCAATCAAACACACTAGTTTAGATAAACCAATAAAACAAGTGTATTAATTAGAAAAAGACAGATTTTAAGTGATCATAAGTGGTGAGGCATAAAGGTCAGAATTGGTTACAAAAGAAATAAAAGGATAAACATGCAAGCTAATTCTTAAACTTTGCCAAGCTAAGTGATCTTGAAAACAAACATAAAAAAGGAGGTGGGGTGTTTCCTCACCCCAAAGCTTACAGCAGTTTGTGCTAGCGGGAGAGCCTTCCCCTGGTTCCAAAAGCTTCCTTTGTTCTTTCACATTTGTAGTTGCTATGAGCAGAGATGGGGGTGAGGGGAAGAGGTAATTTGTGTGTTGTGAGTTATCCGTTCTTATACCTTTTCCTCCTCTTTGAGGATTACCGCCAACTGGGGTGTAGACAAAACAGTCCTGTGTACGTGAGATGCAAAATGTCTTTTAGGTGAATTGAAAATTACTTGCTTACACCTTCTGCATATATGAAGTTGAGCAGTCTCAAAGATGATGTACATTTTTTGTTTACAGTCTCCCCTTCTGGCGAAGGGTTGTTTCAGCAGTTAATAGTTTTCTAATATCTGTGCTCAGTCCTTTGTTGTCTCTGAGGAGCTAGTCTGTGAACATTCCCCAGAATCACAACATATTTCAATAACACATATAGTAAAATATCATAGCTTTACACACAATGTTGTTACACACATTTTAATGGGATGATGATGTTCAGCAGATTATGAGTTTTGAAATGATACCTCACAATGTATACTTTGTACAAAATATATCATAGCCATATAAAAGTGGTGAACATGGGGTACAGTGTGTCACACTGAGTCAAATTTCCAGCTCCAGTCAGAGACTTGGCAGGGTGAAGGCTGAATCCCCCAGCCTTCCTTCCCCACCATTGCATCCCTGGTTGGAGTTATGATTTTGGGTGTCACACAAGAATTCGTTCAAGCTTTCTTGGATTTTTGAATGAATATCAAATGTCTTCAAAAACTATAATAGAGATTATGTTGTACATTATGTGTTAGTCCTAATAACGCGTGAATTCAATGTGCTTCTCTTAGATGAGACAAAAATATTTTCTTTCATTCTGAGTTCAGTTGTGAAGCAGGACTATACTATGTAGGGCTGATGTCTGCCTTTAGTCAGGATTTATATACCCACACATTTTGCAATTCTGCAGTGCAATGCTGGATGTCTTTCACTATATTTGGGCATGGTTGATGTCATATTTTATATGTACATTCTTCCAATACTCAACCATGGGAACACCAACTTTGATTTAAAAAAAAGAGAGAACCTTTACATCCCTGATAAATTTCATCCTTGATGTTTTAGACAGCCTGCCTACTAATGTAAAAGGAAATGTCAAGGGCTTTTACAGCTCCTTGCATTCTGTCACAGTGAAGTGAAAAAGCTAAGAGGATTCTCTGATTTATGGTGTGATCCACATCAATAGGCCTAAGTGACAGTCTAGTTACCACTACAGAGAAAACACACAATGTACAGTATGTTGCCTCCTGTTGAGTCCTTAAACTCATTTTCCTTTCAAAAGCAAAATTGCCCCACAGCCCTCAGCAATGATTTTAAATATCATTGAATTATCATCATGCCACTTCCATAAAAGATTCTAGGTTTTGGAGTGAGTGCTTTTATGATTTCACTAAGTTTTACATTTATATGATGTCTCTCGATGACAGGAAACTGAAAAAAGACAAATTGTCAGAACTAGCTATATCAGACCTCAGATTTTGCTTCTCTAAAGGAAGCAAGTTTTTGACTCTGGATTATAATGGTATCAGAAGTGTTGCTAATAATTAGCTAGTTGACATTTCCATGTAAGACCCTGGGGCCTGATTATTCTGGCAATTACACACACACCGCTCCCATTGACTTCAATGGGAGTTGTATGTGCACAACTGATGAGATAATAGGCTCCTGCGCTTCGGAACTTAATGGATGGGCTATTTCAAACTGCATTAGACTGAAACTTGTAAAACTCCCTGTAAATGAAGTGATGTTGCTTAGTTCCATTACAGAACCAGTGAATTGCACCCCACCTTACAACCTAGGCCAAGATTTTCAAACATGGCTAGTTATTTAGGGAATCCAAACTGAGATGCCATCAAGGGGACTGATTTTTCAGCTGATTTTTTGAGTTCTTAATACCTTCTGAAAATTAGGCCCTTTTGAGATATTTCAGGCCAGGCACTCAAAAATTGAAGCAATGCAAAATCACTCATCACTTTTGAAAATTTTTCCCTTAGGGATGCAGCTGATTACCCTTTGTGTGTTTCTTCTTTCCTCCTTCCCCAATTTGGGAATGGGCAAGGTAAGACTATTCTCTTTTGCAAACATCTTTAGGGAGGTTGGTTTCCCCCTCATATTCCATTTAGCAGCAAGAAGACACTAAATGCTATTGCCAGTAGTGCTGGGTGAATTTTTTTGGGGAGTGGCGTGAAAGTTTTATGGTAAAAAATTCAGATTTGGCAACACCAAAACATTTCATGAATTTGTATCAGCTTCACCAAATTATTCATATAGAAAAACCTCCCCCACAAAAATTCCAAAAAACTCACAATGTTTCTTAAGAAAATGTCAAAATGAAACATCTAGAATTTTTGGTTTTGAAGTTACTTTTTGTTTTAAATTTGTTAACTATTAAAAAATCAAAACCCTTTACATGGTTGAAATTTAAATTAAATATTTAGTTGTGAGCCAAATAAATTTAAAAAATTATTTTTCACCCAGCTCTGTACCACACATGTACAGGAAGAAGGCTACCGTGGGTTGACCTGTCCTACACCTATTGAATGAAGATGGTTCATAGGTGGCCCACTCCCTTGACAGTAAGTGTCGAGGCTTGCTTTTTTGGCTCTCTCCCAAAATTAAAATTGCAAGGAGTAAATCATCTTCTGAAGATGCCAGGTACGGGAAACGTGCTGACTTGCTGCCCTGAAAATGTCTGGTGAGGAAGGGAGTTTTCAGGGCACTGTCATAACTACTGTAAGGGTAAAGTGTGTGAAGAAACAGGGCAGAAAGGATGTCCGGTTGTCTATGACATTCCCAAATCTTTGAGCATTATTTTCATAGCATTGCCTCTTCTCCCTGCCCTCCCCCCATAAAACATGCAGGTTTTTCATGGATTGAGCATTCATAATGGAAATTTAATGCAATTCTAATTAGGGTCTTGCTCGCTGTTAAACAGTTCATTTACCACAAACACTGCATGTGGGATAGCTCCAGGTATAACTCATAGAAAGCATGTATATGTTTAAATTAATCTGTGACAGAGGGCTGGAAGCTAGCAGGTGAGCCACTGAAGGATCAATCAGCTTCCTGGAGAAGGATGATTGGGGATGTGCAAGCTAATTGGCTGATCACGTTGGAAAGCTGGATAAGCCAGTTAGTCCATAAGCTGTGGGGTATAAGGAGGACACAGGAAAGAAGTACAAGGGGGAGAGAGGGAGTAACCAGGGCTAGCTGAGCCCAATGTATTCAGACCTCTCAAGGATGGGAACCCTCTGTTCCTCCCTGGCCTGGCAGGAAAGGGTTAAAGCACTATACATAATACTGCTGCATGGGACTGTATTGGTGATGGGAATGTAAATAAATCATACGAAGTTGCTACTCAATGGAGAGAGTCTGAGAGGTTTCTGGGGCAGTTGGGGATGAAGGGTGCCCTGTTACACAACCTATTAGAGAAATGATATTTAAATTTTCTGCTATCCTAATTCTCTAGCTCAGCAACTTTGAAATTCTGCTGTGTTTGTGCAGTTAGAGTGGTTGGTGGAATGAAATCTGAGAGCCAAGCATGGAGAATTAGGATGTTGAGAGGACAGCTGGGTCTCTAAGAGAATGTCTCATGCCAAGTGTTCTGTAGAATGAAAATATAGAAGCACTACTCAAGCCCTATATGCTCTGATATTTGATATCTAAGGAAAATCTTATCCCCAAACTTACTGTATCCCAAATATACAAAGTTATCCAGTTGTTGGAGTTTTTCCTTTTCTTTACTCATCCTCACTTTTTCCTCCTCTGATGTTTATCTTCACTTCTTAAGTTAAAATTTCTCTATCTCTGTATCAAACTGCCTTCCTCTTTCAGTCTGGCTCCAGAAAACAGTTTCTCAAAGAAGGAAGAGGAGATTTTGACTGCAATACTTACCCCTCCCTGTTTAAGCATGTAAGTAATTGTAAAGAAAATCTTCAAAAATACATTTGGTTTTTATTTCATGTTTTGTCAATATCTGGATAAATAAATGATAAAAAGATACCAATTGGTAGACAGGGATTGGAAGAAAAGGAAAAGTGGAAGATTTAAAGACTGAAGAAGAACAAAATAGAAAGATAGTTGAGGAGGAAAAGCAAGGTGTAGAGGGGGAAAAGAACACAGAATGGAGAGGAAAGGGAAAGAAGTGGAGAAATACAACAGAAGAAAATCACAGATGCTTATATTTAATGGTTTAAGTGAAACATAAGTATCAAGCTTTTTTAAAATTTGAAGGCAAGATGATATGGGGAATGAGCACAATACTGGGACT
The DNA here is from genome assembly GCF_013100865.1 of Trachemys scripta elegans. Classification (NCBI taxonomy): domain Eukaryota; kingdom Metazoa; phylum Chordata; order Testudines; family Emydidae; genus Trachemys; species Trachemys scripta. The sequence continues at coordinate 49,306,773 of NC_048298.1, forward strand.
CAGGACTACAGCAAAATCAGTGTCAGAGCTATGTTTAGAACTCAGGGACTCGCATGCAATTGTCAGAATAATCAGACTCCTGACTTCTGATCCCAAACACTTTACTTTGATTCCTCTGAGGCTTTAGGTGACTTACTTACCTTATCTACCTTCATCTCCCCCTCTGTAAAACTGGGACATTAATGCTTACCTACCTCAATGGAGTGTTGTAAAGACTGATTATTAAATGTTTGAAAAGTATTCAAAGTTTAATGTGCTTTACTCAAGTGTTTTAAATATTATTAAAAGTTGAACAACTTATTTTACAAATTAAACATACCTGCCTGACCAAACACCCTCACTTGGTTAGGACACACACAGAGAGATGCTTCTAGAATTCATAGGAGTCCAAGATTTACAGGTGTCACCTAATTTTCAAGTTGTTGTATATGCTGACATGGTCTCGGTTTTGGTTTTACAAAATCCTTCAAAATCCTGAGTCTATCACCATCTTGTCTCTCTGTATTTCTTCCTTCCCATGCCCCCAGACTCTGTAAACAAGTCTCCAATTTTTCACCATAGAACACCCTTTGTGGAGATCTTAAGTGACAAAACTGTAGCAACACAACCTGTGTGGAACTTGGAAGGAAGAGCACAGATTGCAGAAGGGAAGAGGTTGGAGGAAGCTCCAGGATGCCAATCTTGTGCACAGTAGCTCAGTAAATAGCTTTCTTAATAAAGAGCCAGTTTAGGTTTAGAAACATGGAGTCCTCTCATGTTGTTACCCAGGGTGTGGCATATGAAACATGGTAGTAATGGTCAGTCTAGTGCAGGGGTCAGCAACCTTTCAGAAGTGGTGTGCCAAGTCTTCATTTATTCACTCTAATTTAAGGTTTCGCGTGCCAGTAATACATTTTAATGTTTTTAGAAGGGGTCTCTCTATAAGTCTATATTATATAACTAAACTATTGTTGTATGTAAAGTAAACAAGATTTTTAAAACGTTTAAGAAGCTTCATTTAAAATTAAATGAAGATGCAGTTCTTATCAGTTTAGTGCAGTGGTTCTTAACCAGGGGGTGTGAGACATGTGAGATTTTTTTTAGGAGGTAAATCATCAAAAACACAAATTAAGCACAGGCACTACATTGTTTCATCAAAGCTATGTATTTATGAACATTATACACTTAACGACTACTGTAATATACAAAGTTTTTAAGTTTTCAAGTTTTTAAGCTAATTGTAGTGTAATTTTTGATAAGGGGTGGGAGAACATACTTTGAGAACTCCAGACCGTCAGCGGGCTGAATGGGGCCCGGTGTAGTGTATTAAATTGCTCCCCATAGGAATATGCTACTTACGGTGTACTACTTATGGCTGCCAGTCCTGATGCTCTGAAGGGCATGGTAAGGGGACGGGGAACAGGGGTGGTTGGATAGGCATAGGAGTCCCGAGGGGGCTGTCAGGGGTTAGGGATGTGGATAGGGATCGGGGCAGTCAGGGGACAGGGAGCAGGGGGACTTGGATGGGGGATGGGGTCCTGGGGGGCGGATAGGAGTGGGGGGTCCCGGGAGGGGGCGGTCAATGCATTAAAATTTCTCCCCGTAGGAATGTGCTACTTATGGTGTACTACTTACAGCTGCCAGTCCTGGTGCTCTGCAAGTAGCACATTCCTAGAAATTTAATACACTACACCGGCGGACAGAACCCCAGACTGGCAGCGAGCTGAGTGGCTCAGCCCACTGCCGGTCTGGGGTTCCGTCCGCCGGCTCCTGCCAGCCAGAGTCCTGGCCGCCGGCCTCGCTCAGCCCGCTGCCGGCCTGGGGTTCCGTTCACCCAGGCTGGCAGCGGGCTGAGCTGGCAGCAGTGTGCCAGTAAAAATCAGCTTGTGTGCCGCCTTTGGCATGCATGCCACAGGTTGCCGACCCCTGGTCTAGTGAGACCCACAGCAAGAGTGTGTTATTAACAGGAAAACAAAGCAACACCTAGATACAGAGAAAACAAGCAATATGGAGGGACTCAGACTACTGGTAATGCTGGATTTCAGATAAAATGAACCTTGCAGCACAAGCATGGAAACAGTGGAATTAATTAAAAAAAAATAAATAAAGGAAGGTAATATAATTAATGCCAATCAACATTTATTTAGAAAATAAAAATACAGTCCAACTAACTTAATCAAAAACACAAATTAAGCACAGGCACTACATTGTTTCAGGGGGGAGGGATAGCTCAGTGGTTTGAACATTGGCCTGTTAAACCCAGGGTTGTGAGTTCAATCCTTGAGGGGGCCACTTGGGGATCTGGGGCAAAATCAGTACTTGGTCCTGCTAGTGAAGGCAGGGGGCTAGACTTGATGACCTTTCAAGGTCCCTTCCAGTTGTAGGAGATGGGATATCTCCATTATAAAAAAAAAAAAAAAAAAAATTGTGGTTTTTTTTTAAATGAGATTACAAGGTAAGTTGATAAAGGTGATAGTGCTGATGTAATATAGTGGGATTCCTGTAATGCATAGGACTTGGTACCATGTAACATTCTGATTAAAAAATCCTAGAAAGATCAAAATCAATGTGGTACACATTAAATGGATTAAAAACTGGCTAACTGACAGGTCTCAAAATGTAAATGGAGAATTGACTGGGAGTGTCTCTAGAGGTGTCCCGCAGGAATCAGTTCTTGGCCCTATGCTATTTAACATTTTTATAAATGACCTGGAAGAAAACATAAAATTATTTCTTTTAATGTTGGCAGATGACACAAAAATTGGGAGAGTGGTAAATAGTGAAGAGGATGGGTCTCTGGTTCAGAGTGACCTGGATTGGATAGTAAACTGGCCATAAACAAAAAAATATACATTTCAATGCATCTGATCGCAGTTTAAAAGTATAAAAGTGCATAGGGAACATAATTTGATAATGGGCTCTTCCATCTAGCAGACAAAAGGGCTTACAAGATCCAGTGGCTGGAAATTGAAGCTGAACGCTTAAGACTGGAAATAAGGTACAAATTTTTAACCATGAGGGTAATTAACCATTGGAACAACCAGGGCTGGCCTTAGGGAAAATGGCACCTGGGGTGAACTTGTATTTTGGCACCCCTCCCATCATTCCTGGCCCTAGGGTGACCAGACAGCAAATGTGAAAAATCGGGATGGGAGTGGGGGGTAATAGGAGCCTATATAAGAAAAAGACCCAAAAATCGGGACTGTCCCTATAAAATCGGGACATCTGGTCACCCTACCTGGCCCCCATGGGCTCCCCAATCCCCTCCTCCCATCACCTCTGGCCCCACTGCCTCCCCCACTGTTTAATTTGTATTGAAAGAGATGCCAGAGGCTACAGTTCAGCCCTGGCACAAATGAAGCACTGGCAGAGTGGCCTGATACTGGTGGGTGCTGGCCGGGCACTCAGCTCTGAAGGCAACGCCACCACCAGCAGCAGCACAAAAGTAAGGGTAGTATGGTATATGGTGTATTGTCACCTTTCTGTGCTGCTGCTTTGGCTTGTGATGCCTGATGCTCGGCATGTGGCTCAAGACGGGCTTTGTGCTGTCACATGGGGGCTGCATCTTGCCAGAGCTCACAGCCCTCTTGCAGCCATCTGGCCACTCCTGGCTCACCAGCGCGCCATTTCAGATTTGGGGGGAAAGGGGAAGGATGTTTTAACCATGATTCCAGGAACTACTTAGGCACCTGAAAACTCTAAGGTTTTTGCAGATAACAACGTAGGACTTAGCTGACAGGAGCACTGTATCTAATTGTTATATAAAGAAAGAAAAAATTTATACAAACTTCAATTAAAGCTATGTGTAAAGTTTATATGTGAATAATTAGGAGATAATACAGCAAGATATTCCCAATCCCAAGCCTTCAGGTATCAGCTCTGGAGCTTTAACACAGATATCAGAAACTCATGTTTGATAGTGTAAAAAGGATCTTTAGTAGAGGTAAATAAAAATAAATAAAATCTGCTTACTTTCTCTAACAGACACTCTGTGTTACTGCCATTATCTACTCCAGGGATCGGCAACCTTTGGCACACGGCTCGCCAGGGTAAACCCCCTGGCGGGCTGGGCCGGTTTGTTTACTTGCTGCATCCACAGGTTCGGCCGATCGCAGCTTCCACTGGCTGCGGTTTGCTGTCCTAGGCCAATGGGGGCTGCGGGAAGTGGTGTGGGATGAGGGATGTGCTGGCTGCCGCTCCCCGCAGCCCCCATTGGCCTGGAGCGGCGAACGGCAGCCAGTGGGAGCCGCGATCAGCCGAACCTGCGGATGCGGCAGGTAAACAAACTAGCCCAGCCCACCAGGGGGCTTACCTTGGTGGGCTGCGTGCCAAAGGTTGCCAATCCCTGATCTACTCTATTTTAGTAAATTGTTTTTCACTAAAAACATGATTTTAACTTATGTGATTAAGGTTTTTTTCCCTTTTATTAAGAAAGGGAATTTATTTTTCTAATTATTTTGGCATTTATGTTTACTGATCACAATCATGTATGTGACTCACTAACATTTGACTCCATCATTGCTATTAGTATCGTAGCTGTGGGGTGTTGGGGGTGAATGTGGAAGAAACAATTTGTGAGCTTAGGTAGGGTGGGAGAGACTGCCCGCTGCCCCTTTAAGAGAACGGCACTCACTAGCCTGGAGGAAAGCTCCTTCAGACACAGCAGCAGCTGCCAGCAGCTCCATCCCTCTTTTGGTGAGCCCCCCCACACACACATATCCTGCTCTGCGGAGATGGCGAACATGGGCAGAGGGATACCCTGACAGTGGCTCCCCTTCTCTCCCCTACCAGCAGACGGGAAGCTTCCAGGAGCAGCTGCAGGGGTGGCGCCAAGGCAGGCGGCAGGAGCCGAGGGGCGCAGACCTTGGGGGAGGGGCAGACCTTGGGGGAGGGGCACCCCTGCTTCGGAGGCGCCCTGTTTATAATGGTGCCCCCAGCCTTCGCCCACTTCACGCGTATGTAAGGCCGGTCCTGAGAACAACTACTAGAGGTTGTGGTGGACTCTTCCTCACTGGCAATTTTTAATTCAAGTTTGTATGCTTTTCTAAAAGATATGTTCTTGTTCAAAGAGTAATGAATTCAGGGAAGTACTATGGTCTGTGTGTATGCAAGTCAGACCAGATGATATCAGAGGCCTAGTTTCCAACACCAATTTTGGTTTACTGATTTCTGATTCAACACTTTGTTTATTTACCAAGTAAGATCTTAACACAGTCCTTGAGTTAACAAACTATGTCAAATTCAAAGCAAAGTTTTTCTCGTCACATGCTTTCAACAGTCTTAGTGACCAAACTTCTTAGGCCATGACCCCTTCTTCTGTTTAATGGATGCTTCATTTGTCCCTTCTTGTGCACTGAATCAATGGACAGAGAGTGAGAGAGAGACAGACAGGGGTGTCTTGGGGTGTCTGCCCCTTCTTTTTATAGTCTGGTCCCCTTTTTGAGAACCATTTCCAGCTGGTAGTAAAGGTGACAGGCAGTCTGTGTGGAAGGGTACGCCATGCTATTTCTTTGCTAAGATGTAGACTTTTCACCTTTGCCCTTTATCCTGCCAAAGAATGGCCACTTAGCAGGTAATGGCCCATTGGCCTTGTTTACAGCTGGCTGAGGGGTCAGCTTGCCCTTTTTCTATGAGGAACTGGTTTGGTCACTCCCCAGAGTTGGAACATGTGTTAGTAACACCATACAGTGGAATTTTATAACTTTACATACAATGTTTCCACACATATTTTACCAGGACAATAATTAGCAAATTATGAGTTTTCAAATGATACCTCACAAGGCATACGTTGTAAAGATTATTACAATAGGGGACACAGGGATATATTCTGTCACAGTTGTTAAAGGCAATAAAACACTCCCTGGCTCCCTGAATTGTATCTCCTGGCCAGCATGAATGTGACAGCATACATGGCTCAGTATGAGGTGTGAAAAGGGCATAGTGATTGACAACAGGAGACTCTACAACCAAATGGAATCTCAATGTGACTCTGGAAAAAGGTTGGAACAGACCTGTTTACCTGACAGGAACTACCTGCTCACAGTAGATTAGCACCTCCCAGGGGCTGGAGTAGTCTATCTACCAGACATTCAGGCAAGAACTATGAACAGAAAACTGTAGGCACATTTTGCAAGGTACGCCATAACTCAGGCTGCGCATTTGTCATGGAGGTCACAGAAGTCATGAATTCCATGACATTCCATGACCTCTGTGATTCTGCAGCAACCGGTGTGCCCGGCCAGGGGGCCACCTGAGCAGCTCAGGCAGCTGCTGGGCCAGTCACACAGGCTGCTGCTGGGGCAGTCTCAGGCCACCATGTCCCCCTCCCTCAGCAGCAGCAGGAGTTTGGGTACTGGAGGGGGTTGGGGCACGGGATGGGGTAATGGCTCTCAGCGGCACTTACCTCGGGGGCTCAGGTGCTGCTGCGGGGAGAGAGAACTGGGGGGAGTCCTCTCTCCCCACTGTAGCCCTGAGGCATCCTGCACCCCAAACCCCCGCATCTCCAGCCCCACCCCAAAGCCTGCACCCCCAACCAGAACCCTCATCCCCCACAACCCAACCCTCTGCCTCAGCCCTGAGCCCCCTCCCACAATCCAAACCCCTCAGCCCCCCCCCCATGAATTTTGTTATGTGCACCAATATGGAAGTGACATGTGACATCACGTCCATAAGAACATAAGAATAGCCATACGGGGTCAGCCCAAAGGTCCATCCAGCCCAGTATCCTGTCTACCAACAGTGACCAATGCCAGGTGTCCCAGAGGGAGTGAACCTAACAAGTAATGATCAAGGGATCTCTCTCCTGCCATCCATCTCCACCCTCTGACAAACAGAGACTAGGGACACCATTCCTTACCCATCCTGGCTAATAGCCATTAATGGACTTAACCTCCATGAATTTATCCAGCTCTCTTTTAAACCCTGTTATAGTCCTAGCCTTCACAACCTCCTCAGGCAAAGAGTTCCACAAGTTGACTGTGCGCTGTGTGAATAACTTCCTTTTATTTGTTTTAAACCTGCTGCCCATTAATTTCATTTGGTGGCCCCTAGTTCTTATATTATGGGAACAAGTAAATAACTGTTCCTTATTCACTTTCTTCACACCACTCATGATTTTATATACCTCTATCATATCCCCCCTTAGTCTCCTCTTTTCCAAGCTCTTTAATCCCTCCTCGTATGGGACCCGTTCCACACCCCTAATCATTTTAGTTGCCTTCTCTGAACCTTTTCTAATGCCAGTATATCTTTTTTGAGATGAATAGACCACATCTGTACCCCGTATTCAAGATGTGGGCATACCATGGATTTATATAAGGACAATAAGATATTCTCCGTCTTATTCTCTATCCCCTTTTTAATGATTCCTAACATCCTGTTTGCTTTTTTGGCTGCCACTAAACACTGAGTGGATGTCTTCAGAGAACTATCCACTATGACTCCATCATCTCTTTCCTGATTAGTTGTAGCTAAATTAGTCCCCATCATATTGTATGTATAGTTGGGGTTATTTTTTCCAGTGTGCATTACTTTACATTTATCCACATTAAATTTCATTTGCCATTTTGTTGCCCAATCTCTTAGTTTTGTGAGATCTTTTTGAAGTTCTTCAGAGTCTTGGTCTTAACTATCTTGAGCAGTTTAGTATCATCTGCAAACTTTGCCACCTCACTGTTTACCACTTTCTCCATATCATTTATGAATAAGTTGAATAGGATTGGTCCTAGGACTGACCCTTGGGGAACACCAATAGTTACCCCTCTCCATTCTGAAAATTTACCATTTATTCCTACCCTTTGTTCCCTGTCTTTTAACCAGTTCTCAATCCATGAAAGGATCTTCCCTCTTATCCCATGACAACTTAATTTACGTAAGAGCCTTTGGTGAGGGACCTTGTCCAGAAAGGCCTTCCGGAAATCTAAGTACATTATGTCCACTGAATCCCCCTTGACCACACATTTGTTGACTCCTTCAAAGAACTCTAATAGATTAGTAAGATGTGATTTCCCTTTACAGAAACCATGTTGACTTTTGCCCAATTTATGTTCTTCTATATGTCTGACAATTTTATTCTTTACTATTGTTTCAACTAATTTGCCTGGTACTGACGTTAGACTTACCGGTCTGTAATTACCCGGATCACCTCTAGAGTCTTTTTTAAATATTGGCATTACATTAGCTATCTTCCAGTCATTGAATACAGAAGCTGATTTAAAGGACAGGTTACAAACCACAGTTAGTAGTTCCACAATTTCACATTTGAGTTCTTTCAGAACTCTTGGGTGAATGCCATCTGGTCTTGGTGACTTGTTACTGTTAAGTTTATCAATTAATTCCCAAACCTCCTCCATATTGGTGCACATAACAAAATTCATTCTGCCCATAGGTGGGAAAAATTAGAGGGAACACTAATTGGGGGGCTCACCAGAAGTGGCAACATCCCCCTCCCTCAGCTTCTAGGTGGAGGCGTGGCCAGGCAGCTCTGCGCACTGCCTCCACCCTGAGTGCTGGCTCTGCAGCTCCCATTGGTTAGGAACTGTGGCCAATGGAAGCTTCAGGGGCGGTGCCTGCAACCAGAGGCAGAACTGCCTGGCTACGCCTCGACCTAGGGTGACCAGATATTCTGATTTTATAGGGACAGTCCCGATTTTTGGGTCTTTTTCTTATATAGGCTCCTATTATCCCCCACCTCCATCCTGATTTTTCACATTTGCTGTCTGGGCACCCAACTGCTTCCTAGGAGCTGAGGGAGGGGATGTTGCAGCTTCCGGGGAGGTACGGAGCCAGGTAGGGAGCCTATCAGCCCTGCCAACCCTCCCCCCTACCCCAGCACCAGCAGGGGTCCCGGGCTGCGTGCTGCTGCCCCCCCCAACCTGCAGTGCCCCCCAGGTTCCCCTCCAGTACCCATGATGCCTCTGGGCTGCCCCCCTGAGCACCTGCGGTACCCCCGGGCTGCCCCCCCCCAAGATTTACTTAGGGGTATATAGTACAAGTCATGGACTGGGCACAGGCTGTGAATTTTTGTTTACTGCCCCCGTGACCTGTCCATGACTTTTACTAAAAATACCCGTGACTAAAAGGTAGCCTTAGCCATAACTGACATGCTATATGCAGACAGTAGGCCACAGTACATCACAGCAGAATTAAAACGGTTCAGTACTAAATGGAAACTTGAACACAAGATATCTTCCCTTGGTACCCACAAAGCACTGAGAAGGCAGAGTCAGCAGTAAAGACCGGCAAGAGACTGATGACAAAGGAAAACAGACAGAGGAAAGGATCCCTACCTGACAATGGACAGGGTACAGAAACAGTTAAGATAATGCCAAGCTAGGCAGGCAGCCCGCTACAATAAAGAAGCCAAGGACCTGAGGCTTCTATGCACAGATGAACAGGTCTGGGTCCAACCATCAAATAGCCACACGAAGATATGGCAAAAGGCAACAGTCCAAACTAAAGTTGGACACAGGTCATATGAGGTAGCTAAGCTACAGTCTCCGGACAGCTAAACTACAGTCTCCGGAGAGGAAACTGAGGACAATGGTGTACTACTGGCAGACAGCTGATAGACAAGGCCAAGACCAGGAGGACTTAGAAAAAGCCTCAGCCATCATTTGGCCTGATGTAGGAGAGTCAGAAAAAATGTGGCTCAAGAGCAATAAAGAGAACCAACAGGACACCATCCAACAGAATGAAGATAGCAATAGGGTGGATGCAACTTCCCCACCAGTAGTCATAACACAAACAAGAAGTAAGAGACTGCTTCAAAGACCAGCATATTTGAAAGACTCTGAGACCTAGCAGACAGCAAGGGGCTGGCAATAAAGTCATGTCCCTACAGTGGGCATGTCACCAAATGTTTGCATAAAAAACACAATAATTGTTGAAAGGAAAGATATAGCAACCAGCATGGAAATAGGAGGGAGCAGGGCAGACTGTAAGAGGGAAGAGTTTGGAGGATGCACCAGGGAGCTTGTCTCTGTGCGCCTGGCTTGAATGCTAATTGCAGTTGTAGCATCTCTATAACTCACGGATCGGCAAACTTTGACACGCGACCCATCAGGGAAATCTTCTGGCAGGCCAGGACGTTTGTTTACCTGCAGCGTCCGCAGGTTTGGCCGATCGCAGCTCCCACTGGCTGCGGTTCACCATTTCAGGCGAATAGGAGCTGCGGGAAGCGGCGTCCAGCACATCTCTCAGCCCGCTTTGCTTCCCACAGCCCCCATTGGCCTGGAACGGTGAACGCAGCTAGTGGGGGCTGCGATCGGTCGAACCTGTGGACGCTGCAGGTAAACAAACCATCCCAACCCGCCAGCGGATTTCCCTAACAGGCTGTGTGCCAAAGGCTGCCGATTCCTGCTATAACTAGTTCTCTTAATAAAGAACTGGTTTAGTTTTAGAAATATGTTATCCAGCACATGGTACATGAAACAAAAGGTTTCACTTTATTATCAAGAATTTAAAATTTGCTTTCCAGAGAGGCTTGCATTTTATATTTTAAAGCTTCCAGCGGTTCTTTAATGGACAGCTCTCCTGCTGTGGAAGTGGGGGGAGGATCAGTACCTTCTGCAGTAACTATGCTCACACTTCATTTTTAGCATATATATCTATATCTATCCATATTTATGTATAATGTATGTTGCTTAGGTCTTCCTCATTCTCTGACAATTCAGGCAGTTCACGGTATTGAATCAGCTATTTAATAGAAACAGTGTTGAAATAGGGGAGGCAGTGTAGCCTACTGCAGAGGCTCTCAACCTTTTTGGTTCTGAGGCTCCCCCAACATGCTATAAAAACTTCATGGCCCACCTGTGCCCCAACAATTGTTTTTCTGCATATCCAGTAGATTAAAATCCAGGGCAGGCGTTGTGGGGGTAGCAAGCAAGGCAATTGCCCGGGACCTCACGCCACAAGGGGCCCCACAAAGCAGAGTTACTTGGGTAGGGCTCAGGCTTTGGCTTCAGCTCCAGTCCCAGGCAGTGGGGCTCAGGCTTTGGCTTTCTGCCTTTGGCCTTAGTGAGTCTAATGCTGGCCCTGCTCTCTGGTTTATTTTGGCGGATTGTCTGAAACCTGCTCATGGCACCCCGGAGGGATGCTGACCCCTAGTTGAGAGCTGCTGACCTACTGGATGTAACATTTAGGGTTACCACCTTTGAAATGCACACAAAAAAAAAAAAAAAAAAAGGCACCCGCCCCAAGGCAAGCCTGCTGCAGCCCCAACCACAAGGCAACTCTGGAAACCCACCAACCCCCAGCTTTAACCGCCACTTATAGTATCTAAAGAGATAACACATATAGATAAGATTGCTAACATTAACATCACAAGTCTCCTCACTTTCCTGTGATGCAGAATCCTGTTGCGCGCACACACACATGTGGTGCACTTGCGTGTTGGTGGGCAGACAGCTGCTGTATTTTCAACAGTTTTGATCTGTTATTGCTTAAATTGCAGCAGTGGGAAGGAATACTACAGCACCTTTAGATGGACACAGAAACTTTTAATATTAGATATCCCAGTGTATTGTGATAGTAATGCAAATCTTTAGACCCACATAACAATATCCTGGCAGATTATTTCTCAGGCAACTGGCAAATCAATAAAAAAAACCCCAGGCAGGTCAAATACTAGCCACATGGTAACCCTACGAACACTAGATGAGGATGCTGGAGACCTGGGTTTTATTCCAAGTACTGCCACTACCTGGCAGGGGTGTACACAGGAATAAAAATTTGGCTGCTTTTGGAGGGAAACTTTCTGTGTCCCTCAGCCAGAGGAGCTGTCTCTCTTCCCCCGTGTCCCTCCCCCCATCCTCAGGGCTGGAGGAGCTGTCATCTCCCACCCCAGTCTGGCTGGAGCTCACGCTCCTCATGCTGGTGGAGTTCGGTACCCCCACTGATTTGGGGAGGGGGGGGGGCTATGCCATTGCTTGTTCCTCCCTTGCACATGCCCCTACTGCCTGGCTTTTATTCCCAGAAACCCATTTATCTGTTCATTCCCTTCCACAACTGTAAAATGTGGATGATACTTAACTCCTTGCAAAGTGTTTGGAGGTTTACTGAAGAAAAGCACTATTTACTATATTAAAAATATTGGTGACAACTTATAACAAAGGTGTCATACACTACTACTGGTAAGAGGCTAAGACTTACAGCTTGATCTGAGCCACCTGCAAAAAGGTTAATAGCTTTGAAATGTGGAAAGGAGCTGTGCCAGTGGTGATTTGCTCCACCACTAATAGCTCAGTAATATGCAAACATAGAGAGCTCTGGCTGCGTGCTCGGTCCCTTGCCACACACACCCACCCCGAATTCTGCTTCATAGTAAGCCTGAACTGTTTGGCCAGCTGGCCACACTAGGGCATTGTCAGGTGTGTGGGGACAGGCACATGAGGAGAGCATTCTATGTGAATACTCTATTATGGGCAGGGCCGGTTCCAGCCACCAGCTTCTCAAGCAGGTGCTTGGGGCAGCTGCTCCGGAGAGGGGCGGCACGTCCAGGTATTCGGCGGACGGTCCCTCACTCCGCCTGGCAGCGAAGGACCTCCCGCCGAATTGCCGCCGCAGATCGCTATCATGGCTTTTTTTGTTTGTTTTGTTTTTGTTTTGTCTGCTTGGGGCAGCCAAAACCCTGGATCCGGCCCTGATGATGGGAATTGAATGACAAGATCAGCGAAAGCCCCTGTAGCCAAATATTTTCCACAGGTGCATGCTGCAGTGCAAGGGCCTGTCCTGTTTGCTACAGCATGAGCCAAAGCGTGTGGCAGGATAAACAAGCCTCTGCTTACACTGCCACGCATTTTCCTGGCTGCGCTGACCAGGAGCCTGCTGGCTGCAGCAGATTTCCTGTTGGGGGGGAACTGTGGGGTTGGCAGGCCCCAGGATGCAGAGTTAGCTGGGGACTGCCTCTGTCCCCATCCTGTACTGAGGGGCACTCCACCTCGCCCCTTGCTCGCTCCTCTCCAGCTACCGCGCGATACCAGCACCTGCACCGCAGTGCTAGTCACGTGAGCGAGGATAGCCGGTTCACCAACCCTGCGGCCCCACCCCTCTGGAGGGCACGTGTCACGCGCACGTAACGAGCGCGTTCCCGCAGCCCCGCGTCAGTGGCTCGTTCAAACTGGGAGCGCTGAAAACTTGCGGTAAGTGGCGCCCCGCGGCGATGAGGGCGAAGAAAGCGACGGCAGCCTGGAGGGATCAGAACACTCTGGGCCGCCAGCGGCGCGCATAGTGGGGGGGGGGAGTCAGGAAGCCGGCCACAGAGGGGGCTGTTTGTTCCTTTAGATAGGCGGGGAGGGAGCGGAGTTCCCGAGGGGACTTTCGGGTGGGAACATTCGGTGGCGGAAGGGCCCCAAGAGGGAGGAGGCCGCGAGGCGCGTGGCGCTGCGGCTATAGTAATAACTGGGGAAAGCCGCTCCCTCAACTCAGCTGCGCTCACAGCGCCTTGGCGAGGCGCGGTGGTCGCTCCGTTCGAGCGCTCGCCGCGGCGGGGGGGCGGCGTGGTCCCGCGGCAGAAACCCGGGAGCGGCTGTAGCCCAACGGCCCCCACCCTCGTTCCTAGGCACTAGCAAGCGCATTGAAATAACAACCCAGCGTCACGCTTACACGTTACTGGCAGCGGGGGAGGGTAACGAACCGGGGGCGCTGCTTAGAAGGTGACCTGGAAATAAATTGTCTTGACAAATGGTTTTATTATGTGATTTCCCACCTACGCGCCACGGGAGAATTTTCTTAAGGACCGAGTCCAACCCGAGCAAAATTGGCCTCTTCTCCTGTACAGCGTACCAGAAAGTTTAGTCTGCCGCGAACATTTGGAGAGCGCGGCCTGTCTGGTCTGGAGACACCTTCAGGAGGAGGCGAGTCTTGCAAAGTATCCGACTACAGGTGGTGAGACTCAGCTCATCCTAATCACTGGCAGAAGCACAGGTGCTACAGTGTATCAAACAGTAGCGGTCGGAGTGGCATGTTGCCTGTGATCTTCGATATACTGCAGTGGTCCTCAAATTTTGTACTGGTGACCCCTTTCACATAGCAAGCCTCTGAGTGCAAACCCCTTTATAAATTAAAAACATTTTTAAATATGTTTAACACCATTATAAATGCTGGAGGCAAAGCGGGGTTCAGAGTGGAGGCTGACAGCTTGCGACCCCCCCCCACATAACCTTGTGACCCCCAGTTTGAGAACCCCTGATAAACTGCTCGTCTTTGAGAGGTCATTTTTGTGCTGGTCCCCTCCTTTCTTGCCAGCATATTGTGGTGTTGCTGCAGCCTGTTGGAGTATACAGCCAATTCATAGGAAGTCATAGACTCATAGACTTTAAGGTCAGAAGGGACCACTATGATCATCTGGTCTGACCCCCTGCATGCTGCAGGCCGCAAGACCCTTCCCTGGACTCTGCCGTTGAAGTCCCCAATCCTGTGTTTTAGTGACTTCAATCGGCTGAGACCCTCCTGCTAGTGATCCCTGCCCCAGGCTGCGGAGGAAGGCGAAAAACCTCCAGAGGCTCAGCCAATCTACCCTGGAGGAAAATTCCTTCCCGACCCCAAATTTGGCGATCAGTAATACCCCGAGCATATAGGCAAGAGTCTCTAGCCTGACCCATGTTGGCCATTATGCTATTCATGTACCATTGCTTGGTTTTCCTTGGCTACTATGTTTTACCATTAAACCATTCCCTCCATAAACTTATCCAACTTAATCTTAAAACCAGACAGGTCCGTCGCCCCCACCGTTTCCCTCGGAAGGCCGTTCCAATATTTCACCCCTCTGACGGTCAGAAACCTTCGTCTAATTTCAAGCCTGAACTTCCCCCCGGCCAGTTTGTATCCATTCGTTCTCGTGTCCACATTAGTACTAAGCTGGAATAATTCCTTTCCCTCCCTTGTATTAACCCCTCTGATATATTTGAATATAGCAATCATATCCCCCCTCAGCCTTCGCTTTGTCAGACTAAACAACCCAAGCTCCTCTAATCTCTTTTCATACGACAGATTTTCCATTCCTCTGATCATCTTAGTCGCCCTTTTCTGCACCCGTTCCAGTTTGAGTTCATCTTTTTTAAACATTGGAGACCAGAACTGCACACAGTACTCCAAATGAGGTCTCACCAGCGCCTTATACAACGGAAGCAGGACCTCCCTATCCCTACTAGATATACCTCGCCTAATACATCCCAAGACCGCATTGGCTTTTTTCACCGCCACGTCACATTGTCGACTCATAGTCATCCTGCGGTCCACAAGGACCCCTAGGTCCTTCTCCTCTTCCGTTACTTCTAACCAATGCGTCCCCATCTTGTAACTAAAATTGTTATTATTCATCCCCAGGGGCATCACCTTACACTTTTCACTATTAAATTTCATCCTATTTCTGATACTCCAATTCACAAGCTCATTCAAGTCTCCCTGCAGAATATCCCTATCCTCCTCCGAGTTTGCAACTCCTCCCACCTTCGTATCATCCGCAAACTTTATCAGCCCACTCTTGCAATCGATCCCGAGGTCAGTTATAAATAGATTAAATAGAATGGGTCCCAAAACCGAACCTTGAGGCACTCCACTAGTAACCTCCCTCCAACCCGACAATTCACCCTTTAATACAACCCGCTGCATTCTCCCCATTAACCAATTCCTAATCCACCTCTGGATTTTCATATCGATCCCCATGTTTTTCATTTTAACCAATAATTCCTCATGGGGTACTGTATCAAACGCTTTACTGAAATCCAGGTATATTAGGTCCACCGCGTTTCCCTTATCTAATAAGTCTGTTACTTTCTCAAAGAAGGAGATCAGATTCGTTTGCCACGATCTGCCCTTCGTAAAACCATGCTGTAATTTATCGCATTTGTAAGTGGGATTTTTAAGAATACATCCCAAAGGGTACAAAACCTTGGGAGAACTTCAGAAGTGTTCTATATATTTAAAAACAACCCTGCCACTAATCTGACTCCCCCTCCTTGCTGACAGGAGCAAGTCTCTAGTAGTTGTTATGTCACAGCAGGACCCCTCCCATCCTTTGAGTTTCTCTGCCGCTTACCCTGTTAGGATTCCTTCTTCATGTTTGACTTCTCTCTCAGAAAAAAATCCAGTAAGTGTTTAAAGCCAGAGTTGGAGGGGAAAGGAAGAAAGAGCAAGTAAGAGACCAGATGCTGTCATGTTGAGGTATCCTTCTGCTCCCTCTGTTTGCTATGGTTCAGTGAGACACATTGATTAGAGCAGTGGAGTCTGACAGAATAGTTGCCACCTGTAGAGGAGGCAGCATTAAGAATATCCAGCATTAGAAGAACAATACAGAAATAGCATTATTTTAATTGGAAAATGGCCTTCATGATGGGGATGTTTTAACAAGGGGCTCTTGTGACTCTTCCCTAACAAATTATGTTCATCTATGTGTCTGACAATTTTGTTCTTCAGTTTGCCCAGTACTGAAGTCAGGCTTACCGACCTGCAATTGCTGCAATAACCTCTGGAGCCATTTTTAAAAATTGACGTCAAATTAGCTATCCTTCAGTCATTTGGTACAGAAGCTGATTTAAATGATAAGTTACAGACTACAGTTAGTAGTTCTGCAGTTTCACATTTGAGTTCCTTCAGAACTCTTGGTGAATACCATCTGGTCCTGGTGATTTATTACTGTTTAGTTTATCAATTTGTTCCAAAACCACCTCTACGGACACCTCAATATGGGACAGTTCCTCAGATTTGTCACCTAAAAAGAATGGCTCAGATTTGGGAATCTCCCTCACATCCGATGCAAAGAATTCATTTAGATTCTCCGCAATGGCCTTATCATCCTTGAGTGCTCCTTTAGCATCTCGATCATCCAGTGACCCCACTGGATGTTTAGCAGGCTTCCTGCTTCTGATGTACTTACATTTTTTTTTGCTATTACTTTTTGAGTCTTTGGCTAGCAGTTCTTCAAATCCTTTTTGGCCTTCCTAATTATATTTTTAGACCTAATTTGCTAGAGTTTATGCTTCTTTCTACTTTCCTCACTAGGATTTAACTTCCACTTTTGAAAAGATTCCTTTTTGCCTCTCACTGCTTTTACTTTGTTGTTTAGCCATTGTGGAACTTTTTTGGTTCTCTTACTATGTTTTTAATTTAGGGTATACATTTAAGTTGAGCCTCTGTTATGGTGTCTTTAAAAAGTTTCCATGCAGCTTGCAGGGATATCACTTTTTGTGCTGTACCTTTTAATTTCTGTTTAACTAACCTCGTCTTTTTGTGTAGTTCCCCTTTCTGAAACTAAATGCTACAGAGTTGGGCTGCT
Organism: Trachemys scripta elegans; assembly: GCF_013100865.1. Classification (NCBI taxonomy): domain Eukaryota; kingdom Metazoa; phylum Chordata; order Testudines; family Emydidae; genus Trachemys; species Trachemys scripta. The sequence continues at coordinate 49,324,024 of NC_048298.1, forward strand.
ATGGTATTTTCCATTTTATTGATTTTTTTTATTTTAATAGTCTCTAATTTCTTTGAGAATTTCACAGTCACTATCATCATTCTGGTCAGGTGGTCAGTAATATATCCCTTCTGCTATATTTTTATTATTCCAGTGTGGAATTACTATCCATAGGGATTCTATGGTACAATTTGATTCATTTAAGATTTTTACTTAATTTGATTCTATGCTTTCTTTCAAATATAGTGCCACTCCCCCAGCAGCACGACCTGTTCTGTCCTTCCAATATATTTTGTACCCTGTATTATTATGTCCTATTGATTATCCTCATTCCACCAAGTTTCTGAGATGCCTATTATATCAATATCTTCATTTAATACGAGGCACTCTAGTTCACCATCTTATTATTATTTCCTTGAGAGTTTCACTCAACCTTAGACCCTTTGTTTCTGGAGGATCCATGTAGGTGCATGTAATGACATTCTTCAGTCCTTTTATTGTTGCCTGTGACAAAGTTTCAAAGCATACTTCTCTTGCTACTGCAATAAAAAAGCACACAAGGGGGCAGATCCTCAGCTGCTCTATATATTTTAATAGTCCTATGACAGTTTACATGAGTAGAGGATCAGTCCCTAGGTGTAGTGGTGGCATAAATTATTTGTAATTTTTTGTTTCCTCTGCAGTAAATTTTACAAACATAACACACAGTTAGAATGTGAAAAGAAAAATAGCAATTAGACTTTGAATAAAAGAGGCTTGCAAAATAAGAAAAGAAGAAACCTCACAGGGATTTTCAGAATAAAATAGCAGAATGATTGATCTGAGAGGCTTTGGAATTAGCTTTGCTGCTCCAGCCTGCATCTAACATCTGTAATTCTTTAAAACTAAACAACATAACTACTACCATTATCAGATTTTCAGTCTTTTAAGTTATTTTACTCAATTTTTAAATGTTAAATCATTTTGCATAATTTTTATGTGGCTATTTACAGAAATTTACAATATTCTGTTGGAGAAATTACTATATATTGTATGCAGAAGTGAGAAATATCTAGCTCTATATTAAGCATATATAAACCAGGGGTTCTCAAACTGGGGGTTGGGTCCCCTCAAGGGGTCGCGAGGTTATTACATGGTGGGTCGCAAGCTGTCAGCCTTTGCATCCAGCATTTATAATGGTGTTAAATATATAAAAAGTGTTTTTAATTTATAAGGGGGGTTGCATTGAGAGGCTTGCTATGTGAAAGGGGTCACCAGTACAAAAGTTTGAGAAATAATGATATAAATAATTATGAAAAAAAAATTAAACTCTTCATATTCAAATTGTTTTTAATGATAAAACTAGTAGCTAACTCCTTTGTTCTGAGCATAATTGGAATTTTGATTTGGGATGTTTGGTAAGGACCCTGGAGTTAACGTGTAAGAGGCTTCAAATGGTTTCTGAAATATCCATATCTTCTAGTTTGCCTTTGGTTCAACAGTGGGTTTTTCATCTTAAAAAGATAATTCAATATGTCAAATGGACATCATTGCATTATAAGATCCTTCAGGACCTATTAAGCATAGTGACAGTTCTAATTAGTGTCTGAAAACTACATTTCCCTACTAACTGATGTTGTTTATAGAGGCTGCTTGGATTCTCCCCTTCCCCCTTTTTGAAAACTTGGCAGGCTGAGTCTTTAGTTTCTAAGCAATTGCTTCCTTTGTATTGAGGATAAATTTATCAAAATTTGAAAGTCAATTTTCTAAATGTTACAAGAACTAAATTAATTGATAATATATATTTACACAGAATACATACTAGGAATTATAATTAGATAAATTGAACAATGAAACTTTCCTGTTAATTAGTTATCAAACAGCTTCATTTCAGTCATTGCAGAGTAAATATTCTTGGGTGTACAGACATGTATTTCTTTGTTTTACAATTGGTTTATTTTTTAAAAAGATTCTGTGCCATCAGTTGAGGAAAATACAGTCGATTTGAATAGATTAGCATACACATTAGAGGAGCTAAAATATTTGGAAAATTGTGTAGTTCTAACAGTTATGTTTCCACAAAAAATGCACAAAATTCTGCCATCTGCATCAAGAAGATCAAATACTCTTAACTGGCATCTCACTGATCTGTTATGCTGATTATTTGTTATGAAGGAGAATACGACATCTCCCATGTTATGAAGTAGGATAATGTATCTTGCTTTGTGAAAGTAATGCTTGCTGTCCATCTAACATAACAACAAAATAACAATCAATGGCTCTTTGCTTTTGCCTTCTTTCTAATGTCAGTGACATAACTTCTGGACTCTTTAATTCTCTTATATGTTTTTCTGCAAAGTTAGTATCATACATTTCCCAAAGAATATTTACTACTAATTATTAGACTTGAGCAAGGTACATTTATCCTACAATGTCAAGAAATGGTTATGGCAACTGGCAAAGCATGTGTCTTGCCATGAATATCAGATTCAAAATCAATATGGCAGCAAATACCGCTGTGCAGAATGCACTGCGGTTGCTATTGCAGTCTCACAGTGCCCTCTAATGTTCAAGGGTAAAATTTAATGAGTCACACTAAAGGAAGTATTAAAAAAAAAATCAACATTTGATACAATCTTATGACTTAAGAAACTAATCTGCAGAAACACGGAGTTCCATAGTATGATAGTCAATTTGGCATCATTAGCAAATAATGTACAGTAATAATTTGTACCTTGATATCTTGTTGCATGGTGCATGAAAAATACGTTTTAGTGAATTTATTCTGATTCTGTCTTTGGTCTTGTATATTCCTCAAGTTTATCCCATTGTAAAATGTTGATTAAAAATTATTTAAACAACCCCAACTCCTTCATTACAGAGGTTCTGGGAGGACTAGTTAATTTTTGTAAACTGCTCTGAAAATGGGAAGTGCCATCTAACTTAAGCATCGTTCATTGTTTTCTTCCTTTGGTACAATTTTTAAAATAAATGTAACAACATTTACTAAGTTATTAAATTATCATAAACATTGATCCCTGTAGGCCACTTACACAGGAGAGAGGCTTGCTTTAATCTTCTCAAATATTAATTGTCCATAAACCCAGGAGAAATGAGAAACTTCCCATCTCTCTCATGTTATATTATCTCATGTTATGCTAAGATTTGTTCCTTGTTGCAAAATGTGCTTGAAAAGTCTGATTTGGAGATTTTCATGTTTTGAGATGGCAGTCTTTCATTTTCTCTTTAACAAGGATTATTTATGCTTCATGAATATTTACTTATTTTTATTTAAGCAAAGGTAAATGGGAAGTATTCACTATTTGGCTTTTGTTTTGTTTTGGATTTGCCTAAATTTGAGTAATGGCGAATTGTGTGACAGTGCTGAATTTTTGGAGTCTACTTAGAGGTGGGGGCAGGAGAAGTGGTTTTACAGGGGAAGTAGATTCATGTAATGCGTGGATAAAAATCAAAGGTTTGTTATATACATTAATGTAAATATATTTTTAAAAGTTAATGTGTTCAGATGCAACATCTCATTTACAATGTTTATCTGAAGCCAAAACACAGCAGCTGCTGGCATTTACAGTGGGCACTTCACATTCATTTGCCCAATTGTTAACCTATTTTGTATGTTTTGAATCAACTTAAAGGATGACATGAAAACAATCAAATTAAGTGCAATAGGACATACCTGCCATGCTGTTCATCTAAACCTGTTCTAAAATTGAAGTAACTTAAAGTGATGTTTATGAATACATTCATTAACTACACAGAGATTTATCTTACTCTGTTTTTAAAGCTATACATTTTTCTATATTTTGGAAATAGATCTCAGCTTAGCCCAAAATATTCTAACCTGTGGCCTGAGAACGCTGAACTTTGCTTGGCCAGTAAGTGTGCATGCACAAGACATTAATTTTCTGACTTGCGTGGAAAGCCGAAATGGATTATTTTTTTTAAAAGAGATAATATATAAAAATATCCTGTTAATATACACAGCTCATTTTTCATGGCTCAGTGGTTGCAGAAAATTAGTTGATTTGCTATACCTTTTCTTCCTGGCATGTATGTGTGCTTGGGAATGGTTTGCTGGGCTTAAAACATCTGAGTACCTCAGTTCAGAATAGAAAAAGGGTAACTAGTCTGAAAGTAACCTTCACATGGAATTCTGTTTTTTCTCTCCTTGTGTTTTCCCCCTCACAAAGATAAACCCCTTTTGTTTAGAAATGGATGATTGTCTAACAGGGTAAAATTCATGTCCTGGACATACAAACTTACTTTGTTGCTTGCAATAGGCAATGAATTCCTCCCAGTCTGTAGTCACAACCCAATCCATTTACTTTCTGAATGTGTGGGTCTGACAGACAGTCTTTGCATGGATGGGATACAGTGATGTTACTTTAGCAGAAGAATTGATCCTTTAGTGAATTGTATTTTCAGTAATGAATCAGTGACAGGCAAGGCCTAATGTTCATTGTGTTGATTTGATCTGAAATGTGATATTTTTTGTAAAGTTGGCCTGGTGTCTCAAAGATCATAATGTTCATCTGTTTGCTTTTCCAGAGCTCCAGTTTGGGTTCTTGTTCCTTTGACAAGGTTATAACTTTAAAGGTTTTACTGTTGAGTTTCCTGTATCATGATTGTACTGGGAAGACTTGTCCTTAGTTCATAATGATGGGACATTAATCTGCCTGTTATGGAAGGCTGGTTGACTTGTAGTAATACAAATTATGCAGTGTGAGAGCATATTCCAGTAAAGTATAGACTAGAACAAAAATCTTTTGATGTTTAGTTTTACATTTAGATTAAAATAATGTTAATATGGGAAAAACTAGGAATGTCTACTTCCCTTATATTTTGTAGGGTTTCTTATCTCATTGTTCCACTTCATATGAAAAGTGATGCAATATAGAGTATCTGTTTACTTTATTGAAAAACATGCTTACAATTTTGATTTGGAGATTTTCACTTGTTCAACAGTTAATTTTTAATATTCAACTAACTTTTGTGATTTAACGGTAGCAATGCCAATATTAAGGCTAACTAATACTTTCCATTATAACCACCTGTTTTCAATTGCTTATAACTTTATCAGACTTTAACCTTTTGGGTTATATTTTTATGCTTGGTCTTGACCTGAGATTGAATTGTTATGGAAAGTTTGAACAAAAGATTGTTCAACCACTTTGAAGAAAGAGTATGTTGAAAAATAGACTGACTTGCTAATATTAAAAGAAGTTCTGATGGCTTTTGAACAGCTTTAGTACTTCTTTGGTTTGGAGCAGGAACTTGTCATTTGTCAGGGAAATATGCCTGTGGTCAGAGAGAGATGCCTTTTGCTGTTCTCAGGAAAGTCTATGTCAAGATTTGGTTGTTCCTAACTATGAAGATCACTATTTGCACATGTACAGTAGAACATACAAAGGCTTATGTCTTCATTTTGTGAACATTTCAATTGCATGGAACATATCATCATGGTCCACTGAGCCTTCTGCATTGTTCTGAAGTAGCCAAACAGAACCTTTTGGCTGGTTGGCTGCTGTGGTCTCTGCTCATCTTCTTATCAAAATGGCCAGGAGAAAGTGCACTGGCTGGGAGTCAAATTATGAGTGTAATCAGGCTCCATTGTAGTCAGTAGGAGTTTCGGTAATAGGACCAAGATTTCACCCCATGAGTTTTAGATTAATCTCTTCTGCTGACTGGTGTTAAAGTGCACAGAAGTATTATAGCCCTTATTATATTGAACAGGGCTTCATGCTCTTCCCCTAGGAGGGAGGCAAGTATCAGCTTCATCTCCTTTTACAGAAGGCATAACTGAGTGGTTGCACAAGATCCTTTCTAACAGAAGTAGGCTAAGAGCTCAGTTCTCTATGGATATGTCTACACTGCAATTAGACACCTGCAACTGGCTCATGCTAACTAACTCTGTTTAAGGGGCTGTTTAATTGTGGTGTTGATGTTGGGCCTTAGACTGCAGCCTGAGCTCTGGGACCCTCCCACCTCACAGGGTCCTAGAGCCTGGGCTCCAGCCCAAGCCTGAATATCTATATTGCAATTAAACAACCCCTTAGCCCAGTGGTTCCCAAACTTGTTCTGCGGCTTGTGCAGGGAAAGGCCCTGGCGGGCCGGGCTGGTTTGTTTACCTGCCATGTCCGCAGGTTCAGCCAATCACGGCTCCCAGTGGCGGCGGTTTGCTGTTCCAGGCCAATGGGAGCTGCTGGAAGCGGCGCGGGCTGAGGGATGTACTGGTCCGAATCCCACAAGTCGGAGTCAACTAGTGTTGGCCATCTGTGGGATTTTAATTGCACTGTAGGCTTTCCCTATAAGTGTATGTTTAAGTCTCATCAATTTAGGCACACTGTAACAGCCAGATTGTGGGCAGCCAGACCTAGTGGTCAGAGTCTGCAGTCATGAGACAGGAGTCAAGAATTGGCTGGGTCAGGATATTGGGAAGTCAGAACCACAAGGCAGGACTCAGAATGGGTCAGGATATTGGGGGGTCAGAGGCAGGAGACAAACTGGCGGTTTGGAACTGCAAGTCAAATGCCAAGAGTCAAGTCAGGATGTCAAGAAATCAAGCTGGGGAAGCAGGAAGCCCAAGGCACACACAGTTAAGAGCAGGGTGGAGCCCAGTTGTTTGGACAACAGCTTCCTGTTTCTGCTGCTGGCTTAAGCAGGGCCAGTGGCCCAGTCAGCTGCACTGGCACAATTGGACCTCAGGGGCAGAGCCTCACACTGGGGCTGATCTTCATGGGTCCCAGGTTAGCTATTGCCAGCAGGCTGCTAGGTGAGGGTTGGAACATGTCTGCTCCCATGAACCTTGTGGAGCTGAGTTCAAGACCTGTCAAATCTATTTGTAAATCAGAACTTTTCCTATAGTAGTTGGTCCACCGAGGATAACTGTCTGTTATGGCTAATAGTGAGCAGCTGCCTCATTCATTGAGCACTGTCCATCATGTGTACTGAGTGAGGCTGGTTGGTAAAATGCTATAGCTACAACATAATGTTGTTAGACCCATTTGAAAGGTCAAAGTTTTGCCTTTGTCTTTGTGAGATTAGACCATGTTGAGTCCTTAAGGTGGCTGGTGACTTCAGTTTGCTGCACCAGTGAATTTTTATAACGTTACATAAATGGACTTTAAGAATTCTGCGGAAACAGTTGCAGGGCTAGCTGCACCTTGAACTCCTCTCTGATGCCTCTGAATGCACCCCTTGTTAGGCCTATTGCCTTAACTTATCTTTGGGAGAATCATGGGATTCCACCTATAAGAGACTTGGTCTCATGCTACAGCACCCTGTTTACCAACTGTGATTTCCCAGCAGAACCAGCTGGGCTGAGCACCTGCAAGACCTCCCTCTGGGAGCTGTGACCCGGGGTTAATAGAGTGACCAGGCAAGCTTTCTTAAAAAAAGTGTTGTTCACTCTTAGCAGTAAGAACACAGCAGAGCATTAGAGAAAAAGGATTTTAAAACAACTAAACAGTCTATGCTCATGACTATCTTACCTAAGGTTTACCATCCCCTGAAAGCTTAGGAAGGTCCAGCTGCTTCAGACCTACTCCACAGGGCCTGTATGTGTTAGTCTGCCCCTTGTGAGCTCATTGAGAGCTGTTCTTGTCCCTTTGCCCCATCAACTTACTTTTTGACAGTTTCAAGTCCTTTTTGATCTGTCCACTCCCAGCATTGGCAAAACAGCTGTGTAACTTCGGCCTGGAACCAAAAAGTAGTATTTTCACAACTGGAAGCCCAGGATTGTTTCTTAACCTCCTAACTCATTTACTAGGAGGTGTTTTATCTGAACCCATAGTGTTGTCTTCCTGCTTGTTTCCTAATAGCCCTGTTATTAAACTAAACTAACATATGCATGCAGTAAAATAACCCCGTATTATTATACAGCAAACATTCCCATAAGCCAGCCTCATACAGTACTCATACATTAATACAGACAGTATTCCTGAATTATTCTGTATCAGCATCATGTCCCGCACACTTGCCGCTTAGATAAATTGATATGGTAGAAGAATAGTAGGGGGAAAAAGATTAATAGGCCTCCTTTTGGAACTAGAAAACATTCCCATATGAAAACTTACGTAGAACCATCTAACCTGTCCTGTCTAGGTTCTTATATGGCACCTATCACCATGGTTCTGTGTGACTCAGATATGCACCCTCTCATAAATGAGACAATAATTGTTAAATCTGTATGCATGCACCTACACCTGTGGTGGGCGACCTGAAGCCCCTGGGCCTCAAGTGGCCTGTCAAGTAATCCCTTGTTTACATTTGCCTGGCTGCCTGCAGCTCCGAGTGGCTGCGATTCGCCATTCCCAGCCAATGGGAGCTGTGGGAAGTGGCACGGGCCACTGGGAGCTGCGGGAGGCTGGGCAAATGTAAACAAACTGTCTGGCGGCCTACCAGTGGATTATCATGATGGGCCGCAGGTTGCCTACCACTGACCTACACAGTGCAAAATATGGAACATGCCTGTGTTATGCATGTGGTCACACTACATGATCATAGTTGTCCCTAGTGGCCTTAAAGTGCTTATGAAAGATGACAAAAAAGGCACAAGGCTGTAAAGAGACAACAACATTTTTCAGTTAAGGTAACTGGTTAACAATGAGCTTTATCTCATTCATTACAACTACTAGAATAGCAATTAACTAGTTTTGCAGGTTGGACCAGTCATGCTTAAAACAGAAAACTTCCATTTTCCACTTGATTTTATATTTCACCCATGTAGCAAAACCAAACTCACTTTCTTTTCTTTTGTACTTTGTATTATGAAACCTTTCCCTGTTTTCCATGCAAACCACATGGATGTGGATGCTTCCACCGTGACATTGACACACAAAAAATTATTTTTCTTCTGATAAACTGACCAAAAAACGGACATTTCATTGGTTTGTGGAGATAAGATTGTAGCCAATGATTTTAGTTTATTGTTCATTTATTGCGTGATTAGATTAACATTCAATGTCATATATAATAGTATGTTACACAGAGTTAAATGGTAGGATTTTAGAAGTATAAAATTGATCAGTAGTTAGATATCTAATACATGATTATTCCTTCTAATTAAGTGAAATGCAAGACCTACAGGCTGAGGCCTGAAAGATTTTAGCTTAGCCATACTAGGCCTTGGAGCTAAGAAATGCTTGACATAAGTAAGTGACCAAAGAAAAACCCAATGCCCTGAGATTACGGGAAGAGATGTACCAATGGGTGATACTGCGAAAAATTAACAGTAAAAGTAATTACAAGATACCCGGTAATCACATTTTTCTAACACATACCCTAACTGCAGAGTGCACCAAGTGCAGAAATGCTAATCAGGTGTAGTCAGAATTACATTATAAAAGAGGGTGCCCAGAGTGGGAAAATTGAGCTCCCTATAGGAAACTCCAGCAGGAACCATCTGTCTACTGATGATCAAACCATGAGAGACCCATCAGACCCTAACACTACTGATAAGGATGTGAGTATATTTATATTTGTAACTTGTGCATAGGTCTGTATAGAATTTCTATGTACTTGGATATTCATAACTTTAATTGTAACTTTAATAAAACTTGTAAAAGAGACTAAACCTTGTACTTGTGAATGTATGTGTGGTCACTACCCTTGGTCTTTGTGTTCCTAGAGACTCTAAGGCTATGTCTACACTTGCAGAATTTTTTCGCTGACAGTTTTGTCGGTGGCAGAAAAGTGCTAAAAGAAAAGTGCTGGTTTGTGTTCACATTGTTTTCCACAGGCATCAAAGCATGTTTACATATGTAGCACTTGCATAGCAGATGAGAGGAGCTAACTGTGGTAGCTATCCCACTAAGCACTGCTTCGGGATATAAAGCAAATCATTATTGTGGCAGGGGTGGATGTATGTGTGTGACAGCCGCCGGAAGCAACCAGTCCTGAGGCAGGGGGAGGGGGAGACCCAGACCTCAGCCCCCGCCTCCCTCCCTGACTCTGCACAGCACATTCTGTCTGCCTGCCTGCCTCTGTTTGTATTGTGGGAAGCAGCAGGAGCATTCCACAATAATGATTTATTTTGTGTACCGGAGCAGTGACAGCACCGGCTGTCAGAAAGAAAGGAGCTAAAGGGGAGGGGCGCAGGTAGGACTGCTGAGTTTCAAAGAGCAGCCGCTCCCGCCCTGCATTGTGGGACAGCTCTGGAGGGCAATTAGACCGGTAAAAGCAATCAAGAATCTTCACTGGCTCATCAGCACAAAAAGACTCTCGTTGGGATGGTTTTATTTTTGCACTGAAAATATGGATTTCCAGTGAAGATGCTAGCATAGTTTTTGCGCAAAAACCCGACTTTTTGTGCTAAAATTGGCAAGTGTAGACATAGCCTAAATTTAAAGCAAGTAGCAGAGATGACTTTCACTCTGGTAAGCTTGAAACTGTAGCCCCCAGAGTCAAACCCACAGTGGTGTAATACCATATTACAAAATTAACTTTAAATAAAATAAAAAGCTACAAGCTAATGTAAATATAGTCACTCGTTTTTGACCTAAACAAGCTATTTAAGTGGAGAAGAGAGGAGGAAACAGATTGTTTAAAATAAACTGATAAAATTTTTGGTTTTGTAGTTGTTTCACGTGTAGGCTGTGATTGCTTGCCCCTCTTCTCCCCCAGATGTTTTCTTGTAAAAGAACATCGGGGCTCATTTTCTTTCCTTTGTGAATGACTGCTAACACTGTGTTTTTACTGCTATACTTCCCATTGCACTTCTGTGAGTAATTTTTAAGTGCTTAGATTTGCAAATATATTGTAACTTGGGGCTTTCCGCACATTACTTGATGGGATTCTGCAGGCTGCTTGATAAACAGTGTCTTCTAATGTGCAGGCAAGCGTAGGAAATCAAAATAACATTTATATGTAGAGCGCAATCTAAATAGCATCTATGTTCCATATGTTGTAGTACCCACTAGAGGCTCATTATAATCCTTGGACCTTTTGTGCACCAAACACTCAGTCCAGATAATGCTGTGCTCCATCTGCCCTAATCTCTGAGTTGCACAATGTGAACTTCTTAGTACTTTGACCTGTTATGTACTAACTCTTGATCCTTGCTATTCTGTGCTGTGTTGTTATTTTAAACAAGCTTTCTGTACTAAATCTTGAGTTAGCAAAGTTGCTGTTTTATGGTGATCAGTTACCTTTACTTGTTTTTACATTTAAAAAAAAAAGCTAAGTACCGCACTAATTGTAAACCCTGTGAAAAGGGCACACATTTCCAGGTTATTTCTGTCTACCCTTGCTATTCAATAATTGAATAGCAAAGCATTTTCATGTGCTATGACTTGTTAATGTATACAAGGTGCTACTGGCTGGTTATCGATCCAGAATATGTGCTGTGTTGGTTAAATTGTTTGAAGTCCTCTCTAATTTATTTACTTTATTCCCCCCCCCCCCCCCCCTCGCCCCCAAGGAATGACTCTTTGGAGGGCTAAATACCTAGCCTGCTCCATTGACACGCTAACGCTAGCCTCATTTAGGCTAGTTCCCTGCTGGCATAAAATCTACAATTATTTGTGTGCCTTAGGAGCTACATAATCTTTATGGTACTTCGGGAAGCAGAAGAACTTTCCAGCGTGAAATTTTGAAATCCAAGTATCTCAGAAGGCTGTTAGATTTTAAACTTTTCTAAAACTTTTGTTTTACTCACGAATATTAATCACTTCTTGTGACTATTTACATGGAGGTATTTTTACCGGAATGCATTTTCTTATTGTCCTGCAGATTTTTTTTCTGTAAAATTTAATAAAAACCAAAACCGCTCAAACCCATTATCACTTAATGATTTATTTTGGGAAACATCATTAATCTATTTTTTCTATAAGTATTTTTGATATGCTACCTTTTGTTGTTGAATTTTTAGTTAAGAAGTTGTGTTTTGTGCATCAGACTTGCAAATATTTGTTTAATGTGGAAACTGAACTATCTTTCGTTGCTCTTAGAAATTTACTAGGCTTTATACTCTATGAACTGTGCAAATAGTATCCAAGTAGTTATGATTAGAATTGGTTGGGACCTTGAAATTCCATTCTGTGGGAAATTCCATTTTTTTTTAAAGTTCCAAATTAGAATGAAAATTCAAAATTTCTCATGAAATAATTCTGAAAATTGTCAGTTTGGGACCATTGAAACATTTAGTTTTGAGTAATTTTTTTAGATTCATATACAGGGTGGATTTGATTTAAATCATGATTTAAATCACTAGTCAGGAACTCGATTTAATCATGGATTTCTACATAAAAATGCATTCTTGTTGGTTGTTATAACCTTAATATATATTCTTTACAACTCAGATAGTTGTAGGTTTCATTTGTAGAATGTACACACTCTACATTTTTAAATTGATTTATTTTGAAAATTTTTCAGATTAGTTTTACACCTCTATCAGAAAATGAATGATTGGTTATTTCATTTACCAAAGGTAATTGCAGCAGATAGTTCACCTACCAATGACTTCATAAATATCTCCAATTCAACAGGTTAATCATTAATATTTGGAGGATTTCCTTGCCATGCTGTATTAGGAGGAGAACATCACCAGACAGACATTTAATTATTTTATTTAACTAAAACAACAGCATTATGTATTCTGGGTTTTTTTCTTCAACGGCAAACATATAATATTTTAACAAAACAAGCATATGAATTTTCAAATTTAGTTAAACATTCAAGTATTTTAAAATCAGGTTTGTTTTAGTTAAAATTGTTTTTAATTAAAATAGCTAAATGAAATATTAAAAAAAAAATTAAATTGACTGTGTCAGCCAAGTCAACATGAAAAACTTAAAATATTGGCTTCTGCAGCTAACTCAGTCGTCTTCACCTTCATTTTCCTGTTTGTTCATAATCTGGAAAGGAAAAACAAGCTTTCCTGCTTTTTCAGGTCCCAAATGATTTCTCAATTTGGAATGAATTAGTCCAAAGAAAATATTCTTTCTACACTGGTAGAAGAAGCTACTGCTGTTAAAAGTGAGATTATCACTTCAACAGTCCCTGAATCCAAGTTGCTTAAGTGACTTCCACCAGTGAACTGGTAGGACTTTCTTTAAAACATCATTAGCAAGCATATATTTCTTGAATGGTTCACCCTTAGGTCTGAAGTTTATTATAATTGGCATTATGGAGGGATGATTGCTGGATGTCCATGTCATAGCCAACTACTCTTCTTCAGCAGTTAAGGTTTAACTCTGGTACCGAGTATTGAGAATATTTGCAAGAAAATGAGCTGGAGATAGTGCTTGTCCCATTTGTTTTTTTTAATGCTTGTAATTTAACTCTGTCATTGCATATTTCTCTTTTTAAGATCTCACTCGGTTCCTTCCAAATTTCTACAGCGTCAGCAATAAAACAGCTATTTCCCTGCATTTTGTTCAAGGCTACAGAAATAGGCTTCAGGGTACCACATTTCTCTTAACCCCAAGGTTGAGAACTTTGGCTGTGACAGTGCCATCTGTTTTTTCATGATTCTGTTCACAAACTGTCATCAGATTAGGCCAGTTCTTGGTATAGTGCTCAAAACAATCCGCTACTGAGTTCCATCGCACATCTTGTGGGAGAGTTAGCTTGGTTCCTCTCACGTTTTTCAGAGGAGCCGCTGCAAAGTGGTTGTTAAGGAATTTTTTTTGCAATTTCAAAAACATTAGCCTTTATTTCTGGAAAACTGAAGTCTTTGGCTAGGAGGTGCATCAAATGAGCACTGCAACCATATGTTATTAGCTTGGGACTCTCTTCTAAATAATTTCTTCTCATCTTGGATACAGTTGCAGCATTGTCTGTGACCAAGCTGCGTACTAGACATTTGAATTTTTTTTTACAGTTTGTTATAGCTTTTGCTGCTACTTCTTGTTAGTATTCTGCTGTGTGTGCATTTCCTTATGTATCATTTCTGTAAGGAAGACATTCTCTTCTTCTGTTGTCACGGAAGCACATACAACAGGGTTCAGTGTGGACATTGCTCCACACATCAAGACTCAGGTTAACAGTTTTACCCTCTAGACCTTTTGCACATTGCTCAATTTCTCTTTCATACACTTTATCCAGCAATTTGCCTGCGACATCTGCTCTGTTGGGTGGACCGTATCCTGGTGTTAATGACTGAACCATGTTAATAAAGTGTGGGTTCTCAATCATATGGAAAGGAGAGTTTGTTGCATAAACGAACCGGGCAATTATTTGTAATCTGCTGGTTCTTATCACAAATTTATCTATGGTTGTTCCTGGATGATAGAGATTTTTTTTTCCTTTTTGCTACAGGTGAGATATACTGTGGCTATATGACATACATGATGTGACTGAAGCACTATTATTGGCAGATAACTCTGAAACTATAGCAAATGATGGTGATCTTGAAGGTGGATAGTCTTCAGAATCCTGTATGTTGAGGATGGATTCTCCTAAACAAAATAAGTCAATGCAGTTATTTAATTATTATTACCCTATTGCTCATTTAGTATTACTCATTGCATTCACTGTCACTCAGTACTACTTTAAAGGTGAAATTATAAAAGAAAGATCTGTCTATTTCAGCTATTTATTTCTTACCACAAATGTTATACCAATAGAATAAAAAACAGCAGGATCTTATTAAGAGGGATAAGGCAAAGATGCCACATTTATTGTAAATATACTGATAAAGCAAAAGATAAAAGTAAACAATCACTACTTATTCCACACACACACACACACACACGTATATTCATTCACACAATCATTCATTCAAGTTCTGTATAGGTGTTATAGTTACCAGCCTAGAAGTTGCTCATACCAATTTACTGGACAGGTATCTTGGTCATGAGGATGGTGCTGAGTCTGTGTCAGATGCACCTGATGCTCCTGGAGGTTGGCAGCAGAACCAGAGACTCAGTCATCAGTCTTTACAGTCCATTCTTATAGGAATTAATTCCTGTGTTAGCCTATGGGAGCTGTTTCATCCTGCTGTTGCTGACTCAGTCAGCAGATGACACATTCCTGTCCAAAGTGGCACATTCCTGGTGGCTCCACACTGTCCATGTTTGTGTTTCTCATCCTTCCAGGTGATGGGGTGGATCCCAGTTTACCCTCGGGGGGGGGGGGGGGGGGGTCTGGTGGGCCTACTTGACACATTCTTCGGCTGATGGACACTCCCTTTCTTGACTGGCACCTCCCTAACCATTCATGTACATCAAGCATTCATCAACATACATTCCATATCTTAACCATATTTTAATTTACTGTCTCCACCACTTTCAGGGTGTGTGCTAATTCATTTGAGACTCTCGGCCCTTTAATCACAGAGAGTGGGGGTCTGTTCCTAGGAGCCATTTCTGTTACAATGAAGTGAAAGTCACTTAACGGCTTATAGCGTTTGTTTACGTTGTATCAATTACTTCAAGAACAAAGTCAATTAACTTGTTTGTAAGTTTTACATAGTGATAAAGTATCTTTCACAGGACAGATATAATCAATGGTTTCTACAGACAGTAGCTTACAAGTTTTAACAGAAGACCCAAGAGATTTTTGTACTTGGTGAAATTGTTGGATTTTAAAGTGTGTGTGTGTGGGGGGGACAAATTATTTTTGTACTTGTGAAACTGTTGGATTTTAAAGTGCGGGGGACAAATTATGGGGGGTCACTGTCATTTGGGGGAATCACTGTTAGTACCTTCTTTAATATCCCTACACAACTGCATCTAAAATGATAGTACCATAGATTAACAACTATACTTTTTGCTCAAAAATGGGAATTCAAGAATAGTCCAGAAGGAAGACAGGTAGTCCTTAAGAAAGAAGTATGAAGTAAAATAGTATGAAGTATGAAGGTAGATAGAAAGATTAACCTAAATAATCTATAGAGAAGCCCCTGTAACCCCATAAGATTGTGTCCCTAATCCATGAACTATTGGAACTCATTTACAAAGCGTTTCTTAAACATTCCATGAATATATTGTCTCATACTATAGAATTAGAATTTATAATCCCTATTCCATGATGAGATATCTTTGAGCGATAACGTATCTTAATTAAAACTATCTTTAGATAGGTTTTTTCCTCAAAAAGCATTTTATCAAAAAAATCCGATTTAAATAAAAAAATTGGATTTTTTTAATTAAAACATTGATTTTTATCCACCCTTTTTAGTTCTCTTATAGCGCCTGTTCCTAGAACTCTATATTCATTTTCACCTCGACTCACAAGTCTGAACCTAACATTCAGTACTGTTTGTACTCCAACTGTGAAAGTTATCTGTCGGCTCACATATACTCTTAGTTGCTCTCCATATCCAGTGTGAATTATGTATTGATCAGCAGTGGCAAGAAATATCCAATTAATTCTCCCAATACTAGTATTAAGTATTGAAAATGATGATCTGGTATCCAGGTGACATAATACCCTATTTGGATACCAGGCAAGTTCAATATAACAGACACCAATGGTCTTTGGTTATTATCCATAAACAGTTGAGAAATTACTAAATCAGGTATTTTTTCTAGTATTCCTTCTCCATCATCTTCGACTGAGCTATATACACTATCCCTATCGCTATCTGTCATTTGATCTAAAATATCTGAGTTCATCCTCAGGTAGATTCAGGATATCTCCTCCTCCTGCCATCTGACTTCCTTTCTCTATGGTTTATGGAGAAATATCTAATTAATATTCCATGAATTTTAACTTACTTACTTTAACTCTTTTCTTAACTTATTTATTTTACCTAATTTCTTACCAATTCTTAACCTATCTTATTCTATTGCCCATAAAACATTTCTCTCTAAATCTATGACACAATGTAACCATTGAAGAATATCCATTCCTACCATTCCTATCCCATTTGTATCTAGCTCCATGATTCCAAACTGAATCCCTAGTATCTCTTTATTCCCTATACTTACTGCCAGTGGGATTGTTAGTGGTATATCTTGTATTATTTTAGATACTCCTTGCACCTCTGATGTTTCTAAGAACATCGGTGGGATAAGATTTCCTGAATCATATATGCTATTTAATACCGACCACGCAGATCCTGATGAAATCTTCCATATATTGTATTTAAGTCTATTACTGGTCGACCATACTGGTCCTTCCATAGGGGAGTAATAACATGGCAAGATCGTCCCATTACTAAATCATTCAAAACTGGAGTCTGAGATGGTTGAGTTTGACTAATTATATCTACAGTAGGCAGACTTTCTAACAATTTATCCATATCCTGTTCTGTGAATTCTGGTAACTCCAGCCACATAGATTCATCCCAGATCTCGTCCTGTGTCCCTTCCTTTTGTGTTCCTGAATTTGCACTAGAACTAACCTGGTTCTTCTCTTTTAATCCTTCTAATTTAACTTCTTTATTTACCATAGTTCTGCTTTCTTGAACTGTGTTGCTGACTGCCTGCATATCTTGCCGTTGTTTCTGCAGGCAAGTTACTTTATACTGGCCATATGCATGGTCAATTATAGTCTGCTGATTTTGTGACCTTGGAACCACATCTACCACTGCTTGTGTAGTTATATATCTTTCCTTTAAATAACAATCTTGCTTCCCTAACCTTTTAAACCATTGCTTATCACAAGTATACTGTAGTTTTTCTATCTGCAATTCCTCGTTCAAACTTCTCTTCTGAAATATGGAGTTTTCAGCATCAAGCTGAGCCCTCTCCTCACAACCAAACTTTAGTTGCTGCTGAAGCAACTGACCCCAGTCTGAGGAATCTTTTAACCTTTCAGATTTATCTGTCTCAGACACACAAGGGTTAGCTAGTTCTTTCACAATCATAGCTGAGACATCTGTCTCTACTGTTTCAAGTACACCAGACATCTCAGCCTGTTCACTTGCGGTTGTATCCCTATTTAAGGCTCCCATGGACTTTCCAATTGGTGTAAAGTTTCTGAGAAAGTTCCTCTGAATTGTTCTTTCCTCTATACAAACCAGAGGAATCTTCACCCCAAAGGTCAATTTCTTCCTCCCTTATTTCTGTAAGTAAAACTTTTATTGCACTTGCCCATCTA
Organism: Trachemys scripta elegans; assembly: GCF_013100865.1. Taxonomy (NCBI): domain Eukaryota; kingdom Metazoa; phylum Chordata; order Testudines; family Emydidae; genus Trachemys; species Trachemys scripta. Next base: position 49,341,988 of record NC_048298.1, read on the forward strand.
GTAAGGCATTTGATACGGTCTTGCATGATATTCTTATCGATAAACTAGGCAAATACAAATTAGATGGGGCTACTATAAGGTGGGTGCATAACTGGCTGGATAACCGTACTCAGAGAGTTGTTATTAATGGTTCCCAATCCTGCTGGAAAGGCGTAACGAGTGGGGTACCGCAGGGGTCTGTTTTGGGACCGGCTCTGTTCAATATCTTCATCAACGACTTAGATATTGGCATAGAAAGTACGCTTATTAAGTTTGCGGATGATACCAAACTGGGAGGGATTGCAACTGCTTTGGAGGACAGGGTCATAATTCAAAATGATCTGGACAAATTGGAGAAATGGTCTGAGTTAAACAGGATGAAGTTTAACAAAGACAAATGCAAAGTGCTCCACTTAGGAAGGAAAAATCAATTTCACACATACAGAATGGGAAAAGACTGTCTAGGAAGGAGTACGGCAGAAAGGGATCTAGGGGTTATAGTGGACCACAAGCTAAATATGAGTCAACAGTGTGATGCTGTTGCAAAAAAAGCAAACATGATTCTGGGATGCATTAACAGGTGTGTTGTGAGCAAGACACGAGAAGTCATTCTTCCGCTCTACTCTGCTCTGGTTAGGCCTCAGCTGGAGTATTGTGTCCAGTTCTGGGCACCGCATTTTAAAAAAGATGTGGAGAAATTGGAAAGGGTCCAAAGAAGAGCAGCAAGAATGATTAAAGGTCTTGAGAACATGACCTATGAAGGAAGGCTGAAAGAACTGGGTTTGTTTAGTTTGGAAAAGAGAAGACGGAGAGGGGACATGATAGCAGTTTTCAGGTATCTAAAAGGGTGTCATAAGGAGGAGGGAGAGAACTTGTTCACCTTAGCCTCTAAGGATAGAACCAGAAACAATGGGTTTAAACTGCAGCAAGGGAGGTCTAGGTTGGACATTAGGAAAAAGTTCCTAACTGTCAGGGTGGTTAAACACTGGAACAAATTGCCTAGGGAGGTTGTGGAATCTCCATCTCTGGAGATATTTAAGAGTAGGTTAGATAAATGTCTATCAGGGATGGTCTAGGCAGTATTTGGTCCTGCCATGCGGGCAGGGGACTGGACTCGATGACCTCTCGAGGTCCCTTCCAGTCCTATAATCTATGAATCTAATGCTTTTTGTTTCCACTCTGCTACCTCCTGCCATAATTTATCTTGTTTTATCTGTGCCTCAACTGTTTCTTTTTGTTGAGGTAGCACAATGGCTTTCAGTCTTTCAACTTCTGTTTTCATGTTGACCAATTCCTCCTGTGAGGCAGCCATCTGAGAATTGTACACCATCATAGTGGCCCTTAAAACTTCAACCTTAACCTTTGAATTAGCCAGTTCTCTCTGTAGCCTCTCTTTTTCCTCATTTAACTCCTCTGCTCCTATTTTCCATTTGTTTATATCATTACTCTGAGGTTGTTTACTAATTCCTTTTCTTCTAAATCCTGTTTGCTTAACTTTAAACTATTTACTTCCTTACATAAAACTTCAGCTACCATTTGCAAACCTTGTAAAGCAGCTTGCTTTTTCTCCCTTTTACTAGGTTCCCCCAAGAAAATTCCTTTTTTCTTAGGTTTGACCCACTGTTCCCATTGCTTGCATAGTTGCTGATAAGCATCCAGTCCAATAAACACATTCTCCTTCCATGGACCATGTCCTACTTTTCTAATTAAATCCTCTAGGCCGTTCCCTAACATTATCTCTGAAACTCCCTCGTGCCTCAGTTTCCCTTTAGCAGTTATTTTTGGAATACTGATTTCCAGATGTTACCCTTCTTATTAGCTACTGTCACTTTGTAATAGGGATACTGATACGTCGGCAGGACCACCCTGCTTCTTATGCACCAGTCCCTATACAAGCTGCACCTATGATAGGTTCTGCTACCTCTTATACCACTGACTCTCTCTCAGTGATGTCGGTAGCAAACCTAAGAATAAGCGGAGATTGTGTTTGCTTAGGCACTCGGATTCCTAAATCTTGTAAATTTACAAAAAATAAAATAAAATAAAAGAATTGTGTTTTGGGGTGTGTGTGTGTGTTTTGTGTGTGGAGATGTTTATTGTTGAATCCAGCCACCTTCTAGAAAGGTCGCTAGATATGAGTGCGGCATATAAGATCTGGCCGGGTAATGAAAATAACCCAGGTATAATTACAACCTTGGTCACACCCAAGCTATGGGCCCTACTTGCTTCGGATACATACACGGCTGCCAGATGTGCAAGTGTGTCTGTGTATTTGTATAGGTGCAATCCTTATATCTGACCAGGCAGTGATTCTCACCCATGTATACTCTACGTATGCAAAGCTCAACCTAGGCCATTCCTGAGTGATAGGTCCTACTCGCTTGAAACCTGTGCATGGATGTCAGACCCTTTTGAACAAAGCTTACTAACCTCCTCTTATGCAACCAGCCACCAACCTTCTCCTTTCCACCCAACCAGCCAGACTGCAGCTTCTTTCCACAGGTGCTATGCCTCCCATCCTCTGGGAGCAAGCAATTCTTTCTTCTCTCTGCAACCCACCAAAATCCTCCTTCAAAACCTTAACTATGCCTACATCCCAAACCCCTTGATGCAGGTGCACTGTCTCCTTTTTAATCAGGGCTACCTTGAGCCCTCTCAGTGATTGCTCCAGGAGCAGACAACTCTATTGAATCTCTATCTCTCTCAAAACCTACAAATCCTCAGAATAAAGTCTGCTTCTCTACAGCCTCTTGCTGTAGGTGCCCAACCTCAAAGTCTGCCTCCCTAGCCCTTCGGTTTCCTCCTAGGTGCCAGACTCTGTTTTCTGAGTTAAAGGGATAAGGTCTGCCTTCCGAGGCCTTGTACTTGCTCCTTGGTGCCCGACCCCAGATCCTGCCTTCCCTAGACCATAGGTGCCCAGTTCTGTTTTCTGTATTCTCCTCCTGGCCTATTTACCTAGGTGTTTTCAATCAAAACTTCAATACAACAATTACTCTGTTTATGGATCCCTTTTTAACATGCCAATTCTATCTTTTGCCGGCTACAAATCTCTGTTTAGGGTGCCTCTGCCTTCTCGCAAGAGACCAACCCTAGAACCTGTCTTCCCTTGGCCACGGGTGCTCAGTTTTAATAAATCAGTCATCAAAGTGTAGCTGTGTTCCCTTGAGCACTCAAGATGACCTTCTAAAGCATAGCTGTGTTGCTTTGAGCACTCAAAATCACACTACAGCCTAACTTCTGAGGTTTTCTATTGCTTTCCCAATGTCAGGCCCCTATGACCATAGGATTATCCAGTTCCTCTAGATCAGTCTAAACAGTGTTTACTATGGTCATAGGATTAAAACAAAACTCTAACAATATATCAATTACTCATAACTACACATTTAACTTACCTTTTGTTATTGCTTGTTGTTATCACCTACCTTTTCCCTACTTCAAAGGGCAAAAATCCTTTGTCACAATACCTCAGTGATTGGCTTCTGCTGATTGGCGCCTGCTGCCTTCCATTCGTGTTTGTGTCAATCAACGAGAAATCCACGAGATCCATAAATTCTATAGGGTGATGCTGGACTTGCTCACAGCAAGAGCTTATCTACCTTTCAGGAGGTTCCAGGCCGTTGGCACTTTCAAGCACCAGGTCACTTTCATAACCTGGACTTCACTCAGAACTTTCCTTTCCCTACTTGGCCACATGGCCTCATGCGCACACATGATGCTATTTGTTAGGCTCCATCTTTGTTGCCTAAAAACCTTGCTTCTGTCCATGTACTCACCAGAGAGGGGAACATCAACAAGGTGATAATTTCATCCAGGGTTTTGCACTCTCTTGCCTGGTGGACAAAGCCAGAAATGTTCGGATGGGGATCTCTTTTCTCACACCGACTTCAGAAGCAACCATTGTTACAGATGCCTCTTTCTTAGGTTGGGCAGCTCATATGGGAGATCATACAGCACAAGGCATCTGGAATCCTCTGGAGTCCAGAATGCTTATCAATTTACTAGAACTTAGGGTGCATTGAGCCTGCCTTCTTCCCACTCATCCGATTCTGACACGTCCAAATAATTTCAGACAATATGCAAATTGTATTCTGTGTAAACAAGTGGGTGAGGGGAGGGGCTGAGATCCCCTCTCTCTTAGTATGCAGTTAGTCAACTTCTGGAACTGGTGCATCAGCCCTCGCATAATCCTTTCAGCAGTATACTTACCATGGGGTGCACAGTTCCATAGCAGACAGTTTCAGTAGACATTTTTCTGCAAACTACGAATAGGAGATTCACAATTTTGTTCACTGTGAGGTGTTCATTCAATGGGGAGCACTGTCCTATGACCTTTTTTGCCTCGGGTGAACAAGAAACTTCCCCTATACTGCTCCTGAGCCAGCTCTGGGCAAGGGCTTGATGTGAGACGCCCTGCTGCTACCATTTCTCCCATTCCATTAATATCACAGGGCCCACAGAAAATCTGTCGGGACAGAACTCAAATCATCCTTATTGCTCCCAACTAGCTGAGACAGTTCTGGTTTATGGATCTGCTGAAGCTCTCAGCTTGGACACTCATAAGCATCCGCCCATTTCCAGACCTAACACAAAACAAGGATACTTTTGAGCATCCCAGTCTGAAACTGCAGCTCAAAGCCTGGTATTTAGATGGGCGTTGGACATAGAATGCTCATGTTCGAGAATGGTGCAATCCATCCTCAATCAAAGGAAGAAACTCTACTAGGAGATGTTATTCAGCAAAATAGAGTTGTTTCCTCTTTGCATTGCTGAGCCCATCTTTAAAATTCTGCTGGGATCCCTGCTGTTCTGGAATGTTTACTTATTCTTAAGTCTTTGAGTCTCTCTTTAGTTCTCTTCAGGTTCACTTAGCAGCAATCAGTGCTTTTCATTCTCCAGTGGATAACTGCATGATCTCCGCTCACCCTGGTACAACTACATTTTTAAAGGGGCTTCGTAGCTCCTCTCCAGCATTAGTAAAGCTCATGCCCCAATGGGACCTCAATTTAATTCTTTTGTTTCTCACTAAATCTCCTTTCAAAGCTCTAGCCATATACTTTATGGCCTTTCTCATTGTCATAACATCAGCCAGAAAAATCAGTGAGTTGGGGGCACTCATAGTGGACCCGCCATATACTACCTTCCATAAAGAGAAAGTCTTGCTATGGCACCCCCCAAAAGTTTATCCATAAAGTAGTTTGAGTTTCATATGATGAATCAAACCATCCACTTGCCAATATTTTTTCCTAAACTGCATGCCTCTGATGTAGAGAGGCGAAGGGCATTGGCTTTTTATCTATGAAGAACACGAATTATTAGAAAGGCACCTAAACTGTTTGTTTCTGTAACAGAGAGATCAAGAGGTCAGGCTATATCTGTACAGAGACTTTCAAAATGTATGTCTAGTAGTTGTATTATCCTCTGTTACCAACTAGCTCACATCTCTCCCCTGCAGGGGGTGAGTGCTTATTCCATCAGAGCACAAACAATCTCTGCTTTATCTCTGAGAGACATATTGCTACTAGAGATATGTAGGGCAGCTACCTGGAGTTCCTTGCACACCTTCATGAGACATTATGCTTTGGTTAAGTCTTCTACTGTAGATACAGCTGTGGGAACAGCAGTACTATACTCAGCTATCACTTCTGTATTATTGTACCCACCTCCTGTTTGACTACTGCTTGTTAATCTCCCATGTGTGGAATACACATAGAGACCATCACTTGTAGAAGGAATGGAGGTTACTTATTTGTAACTGGAGGTTCTTTGAGATGTGTGATCTGTATCTGTACTCCATTACCTGCGCTGCATTCTCTTTCTCTGGATTATCTGGATTTGTACTAAGAGTAGGAATTGGAAAGTCATCAGTCCACACTGTCCTTTCTACCCTCGGTTTGGAGCACGAGGAGAGCTATGGCACATATGCGGACCAACAGACGCTGCTTGCAAGAAAATTTCAGATTCAGGAGCATGATGTTCATGTGTGGAATACAGCTAGGGACAAAACATCTTGAAAAACTTCCAATTACAGGTAAGTAACTTCCAGTTACATATAAAACATAATCATAACATGCTTTTTAGAGACTAAACTTGACTAACTGGTTAACCTCCGGTCTAAAGAAGTTTATCTCGCCCAAAGTTCTCTCCAGCATTACTCCCGCGGGAATTCTGCGCCACTGCACAATGCAGAATTTGCACAGAATTAATGTTCTATGTAGAATTTCATTTTCCCCTGTAGAATGGGTGCTGCAGAGCCGCTGGATGCCACTAGGGGGCAACTGGAGCCAGCAGAGCCCGAGTCTCCAGTTCGCAAATACAGGACACTGCGAAAGGGGAGCCAAAGGGGGAGCTGGAGGGTTTTGGGCAGCTGCAGTTCCCAGCACATCCTGAAGGAAGGAGGCGACATGTAGCAAACTCTGTACAAGCCCGGGACCCAGCATCGGGCTTTTTCTCTCTCTGCATCCCTGGGCTCTGAGTGGTAGGGGGTGTTCTTGTCTGGGTGGGGGTGGTGCCCTATGGCTGGGCTCTGGGGCCTAGGGGATGTGGGTGTCTGGGCTGGGGGGGGTCACCCTGCAACTGGGCTCTGAGGATAAGAGGTGTGGGTGTTGGATTGGGGGGTTCTGAGAGCAGGGGTGTGGGTGTGTGGGCTGATGGGGGTACCCTGTGGCTGGGCTGGGGGCAGGGGGTGGGAGATAGGGGTGTTGGGTTTTCTGAGTCTGGAGGGGTAGAGATTTCCTCCAGAGTGTGCCCAGCTGACAAGTGACACACCCAGACTGAGGTGCCCAACAAAAGCATAATAGAGAAACAGGAACTGGGTTGTCGTAGGAGTTTCTTTATCCCTGTGGTCTTAGGGGAATCTTTTGTTGTTGTCTGTATTGTTATGGACATACTTGCTCACAAATATATTGAAATAAATTACTCAAATAATTGAAACTGATGTGGTTATATTGTGTTATTTTGACAAATAAAATATGTAGAATTTTGAAATATTGTGTGCAGAATTTTAAATTTTTTGGTGCAGAATTCCTCTAGGAGTATCAGCATTTCCAATGAAGCCTGGTTGAGATCCCACTTTCATGAAGAAAATTTGCTGTTTACTTTCTGGGTGAGGGATACTGGGATGTTGTCTGTCTTCCAAATATAGAAGAGCAAACCTTTAATGTGCACCTCAAGATAAGGTTCTCTCCTTCCACCATTTTCCTTTTCCTGTTAGTTTCTTTCTGAAGTTCTTACAGTCTTCTTGTTTTCATTCAGTTCAGACAAGTGATAGAGACCCATTGTGAACAAGATGACTCAATTTACATGTAAACAGATAGATGGATACACATTTCATGTCTGACAGAAAATATGTTTTTCACCTGCACTGGTGACCAACCCCCAGACACAAAGAACTTTAAGAACATATTTTCAGTGTCTATGCATAACTCCTTATGCAGCATCAAACATGTGTTTCTCAATGATATTGATGACCAGTGTGACACCAGTTTTCATTTAAGAACTCAGATGACATTCATTTTGTAATCTAGAATGTACTTACCAGACTCAGAACATTCCTGTAACCCAGTGGTGGGCAACCTGCGGCCCATGGGCTGCACGTGGCCCATCAGGGTAATCCGCTGGCGGTCCGTGAGACCGTTTGTTTACATTGACCGTCCGCAGGCATGGTTGCCTGCAGCTCCCATTGGCTGGGAACAGCGAACCACGGCCCGCCAGCGGATTATCCCGACGGGCTGCAGGTTGCCCACCACTGCTGTAACCCATCTGCATCCTCTTTCTAATTAGCATTAAGGTTCTTGAGTCACAGTATGTTGGCATGTATTGGGAGGAAGTGAGCAGATTGCCCTGCAGGACTCCTAAGCTTGTAAGGCACTACTGTGGTGGGGAAATTATGCTTTATGGTGGAATTTAGGGAGCAAGGAACCCTGTAGAGTTTAGGGGTATGTCTAGAGACATAGAGACAATGGGCTTTTCTAAATTGGGATGAAAGATGTATCCACATTTTAATATGCTAGTAAGTTGTATTTTAATGTATTAGTTGGACAAGATAAATGCTAGTGGCAGCGTAGTCTTCAACTCAACAAGTTTAGTGTGTGTGTTAAAGTCTGCACTGCCTTATCCACATTAGAGTTTTAAAATGTGATAACATGTGCTAGTAACAGCCTTCTAACAATACATCTTTAAATTCTAAACTAGGAATTTGTCTTGACTATCTCCATGTTTCCCCAGGCTCCTTTGCTTTCGTGAATTAGATAACCCAATTTCCTGGCCTCTCTTTGCTCCTTAAGTTCTGAACCGTGACTCCTGCTTCCTTTCCCAGCAAAACTTCTAAATGCCAATGGATCCACTGTGAGCCTTACTATGTCAGCAGGAATCATGGATCTGATGTATGTTCTATTTAGGTCCACTTCAGCTCCTGATAATGTTAAACAAAACAAATGCAACAAAGGGGAGCGTATCTTTTACTGGGGGCAGGAGGCAGGTGTTTCAAGGAAGCTAAGTAGGGAGCCAGGAGGGTTGCATGCTCTACCAGAGCGAGGAGAAGCCTGAGGCTTTTGAGTGCTGCAGGCATCTTAAGCTCGGTAGGGAAGGAAGGAAAGTGCTGGAGACATTGCAGCACAACAGCTGTCACTGGAGCCAGGGGACTTTGGAATCCTGTTACTTGTATTGATCTCAACTACTGGTGGTGGCTGCTGTTTTTCTACGAGTCACATGTACGCATGGTAACATACAGTATATTCTTAAAGCACTTAAGTCTCACATCAAATCCCTGAAGTTTAGTCAGTGACAGACAAAAATATTAATTCCTCCCAGCCCCAAAGTAACTAGATAGTGACTGGGATATATATTGGAAATGGAATATTTTGTCTTAACAATGTTTAGTTCTGCTCTTAAGTCCTTTAGTCATGCTAGTTATTAATTATCTCACATAAGCAAGATCTGTGTTTTAAGGCACCTCACACAATAAGACATGATCATAGCCCCCAAAAGCTTACAGATTAGTAATAGATGTGAAGCAACAAGTGGGTAACAAGACATTAGGATGGGCTTGTGTAGGGAGTACAGGGCAAACACCAATAATATTATGTAGTTGGTGAAGGCTGGTGCATATGTTGATGGGTTAAAGAAGTTATTATTTTTTTTAAATGTATTTGGATAGTTTCTTGTCGGTATCACAGAAGTGTCTCTTCTAGACGGATTTAAACAAGAAGAGGGTATTAGTCTGGCAGAGCAGCTTACAAAGGGTCATCCGTGCATAGGAGTTGGTGGAGCTGGTTGTGGGGGAAGTGCACAAACAGGGTATTAGGGCTGACATCACTGGAGGAGTGGTGTGGGTGGGAAGGGACATAAGAGCCAAGACTGGATACAGGGAGGTGTAGAATTATGCAAGGTCTAGAAAGTGAAGGCAGGAAGCTTGCAAGTGATGCCGTGGAGAAGGGGGAGCCGGTGAGGAGGCTGATAAAAGAGGTTGGTATGACATGGTTGGTTTGATGGGCAAGGAAGGTGATTTCAGAGGCTGTATTTTGTATGGAGTAGTTCTAGGAGTGAATTTCAGCTGGTTCAGCCAATGGTTTGTTCTAAAACAATAAGATGGAAATACAGTATTTGTTAAATTTGTTTAGGATCAGTAAGTTTTAACTTTGTGCTTCACAACCTGTTTCAGATACTTTGCAAAAGCAAATGATGCAAATTGAGAATGATTTCAGAGAAAATGAGTTAATGAAATCTAATGTACAGGGAGAAAAGTCACTGAATCGTAGAGGTAGACATATTAAATCTGTATATCAGTTATGCCTCTCTTATCAAGTATCATAGATTATAATAAAGATCCACATGAGGCAAATCATTTGGAGAAGAGTTTTAAATCTCATGAAGGCTAACATCAAGAACGATAGAAAAGATATTTCAGTCTTTTGGGTGAAAGATCTTATCGATATAATATTTAAATCTGTAAAGAATTCAAGTGAACATAGGCGGTGAATTACATGGGTCCGTGGTGCCTGTGCTCCACCAATATTTGGGGACGGGCCTCTCCCCCGGCTCCGCCCGCTCCCCCCCCAGCTGGCTGCTGCTTCCTGCGCTGTGCTCCCTTGCCGGCTGCTGGCTGGCTCCTTTCATGCTGTGCCCACCAGCGCCGCTCCACTGCTCCGGCTAAAAGGGAGTGGAGTGGGTTGAGCTGGCAGCTGCTGCTGCTGTGGTCTGCATAGGGAGGAGGCACACGTGACGTGATGGTAGCCCTCCCCCCGGGCCCTGACCCTTCACCAGTCAGGCCACTAGGTGATGGGGCGCATCCTCCTACTCTTCCCCTCTTCCCCTCCCCAGCGCTGGGCAGCAGTGCGCACATAGCACCGTGCGGGGCCGGCGGAGAGGGGCCCTAGGAGCACATGCAGTGTGGTGCAGGATGAGTGTGCTGCTGGCGGCAGACCCACTGATGGCAATTCTGGACCTCAGGGCAGATCAATCAATGGGGCCCTTGTCCCTACCCTCATCCGGGGCCACAAGCCCCCCCTGCCTGGAGAAGCCCTGAGCCCCTCCCCCCCACCAGAGGAGCCCTGTGCCAGCTGCAGCCCTGTCCCACACCTGTGTCTGGAGGAGCCCCAGGGCAACTGAAGCTGCGCCCACGGAACCTGCTCTGGGGAAAAGCTGCAGTATCTCTTGATTCAAAGACAGTTTTGATATGCCCCATGCAGGTTCCTGGGCAGCTGAGGCAGTGGTGTTTGCTACTCCGCTGCCTCAGCCACCCCGGCAGAGCTACTGCGGCAACAGCTGGGGCCCCAGGACTTTTTAAATCACCCAGGCCCCTAGGCACTTGCCCCTTTTATCCCCCGCCCCTTGTTGCCAGGCCTGGCTGGGGGGGGGGGAGGGGCCTCCCCCAGAGTTCGCTTATGCCAGTGGGGAGAGGGCTGGGGGGAGTCCAGCCCCAGCCCCGAGGCAGCCTGCCTGCACCCCAAACTCCTCATCCCCAGCCAGAGCACTCACTTCCCTACACCCCAACCCTTTGCCCCAGCCCTGAGCCCCCTCCTGCATCTTGAAACCCTCAGCCCTGGCCTCACCCTCACACCCCAACCCTCTGCCCTAGCCCTGAGCCCCCTCCCGCACCCCAAACTCCTCACCCCCCAACCCCACCCCAGAGCCCTCATCCCCCCAACATTGTGCAATATAGGGAAACTGTTAAATGCTTATTGTTTCCAGTCCATTTTTACATTATTTTAAAAAATATGTATCGGCTTACAAGGCAGGTGTGTGTGTCGGGGGTGGGACTTGGACCCGTTTTAGGCACCACCAAAAATTATACAAACCTGGCGCCCATGCAAGTGAAAAACATTTATTTTGCAGAGCTGACTCTTGTCACATAAGTTTAATACTTTATGAAGCTACGCTTCCATGTCTGGAACAGAAATGTAGTTTGCAATATTATTTCATTAAATATGCTTGGAATATCTTACAATACAAATAGTCTGTGTAGCACAACTGTGTTTCTGACAAGGAGTGAACAATAAGAAATTATAATATGTAACTTTAAAAATTCTGTAGTTAAGAAGATTGAACCAAATTACTTAAAGAACTACAATATTTTCCTCCAAAAATACTCTGTTCATTCTGCATAGTCATACTGGATGACTCTAGATTTCAGAGGGGAGAGCCCAGTCTATTCTCCTAACTATGCACAAATAACTCCTATTAAAGTCAGCAGAGTTGCACACATGTCAAGGAGAATAAATCTTACGTTTTGAGAATTCAGTAAGTTAAAATGCTTCTTAAAAAGTAAATTTTAGTGCTCTAGAAATATGCTATATTGAAAGCGCTGAAGATAGAACTTTATTTAACCAGAGAAATGGGTAAAACACGGGTATAAATATCCTCACTCTGCTCCCCCAGTGTTCTTCAACACTCGGTTTCAGGGAACACTTTTAGGGATGAAAGGGTATTTCAGTCATTGTATTCATCCAGTCATTTGTTTCTCATCTGTGAGAGCATCAAAAAAAGATGCTGATTGTGCTGGTGATCTGTGTGTGTGAGATATGGACACATGTATATTAGCAGCTGGACTGAGGCCATCAGTTGTATTTAATATATAAATTGCTCTTCTGTAAGTGCTGACAGATAGTTTGGTTTTGTACATGACACAAATTTATTATTCCCAACCCCAAAATCATGAATCAAGCCTCCTCAAAATTATAAGTGACTCAAAGTTTGAGATTTGTTAAAAATTAAATTGTTTTTGGTTTGTTTCCTGATTTTTGAACTCCCCCATCCACCTCCTATGTGTATGAAAATTACAGTGTTGCCAACTCTTAAAAATTTATAATAAATAAAATGATTTTGGATTTAAGTGCAGAAGCTCTTACTTCAAACCAAATGGAGATTGGGACCCCATTGTGCTGGGCACCGTACAAACATACAATAAGAGACCGTCCCTCTCCTGAAAAGCTTACTGGTACTGCAAAGTATGGTGGTGAGTTTGTGATATGGGAGTGGGAACTGGGACTCACCAAATTCCTCTCCTATTGGAGCTACCAACCATCCGTTAGATGGGAACAGCAGTTCAAACTGGATGATTGACAAGGGAAAAGCTATGTTGCTTTTAGCAATGCCCTGAGGTAACCAGTCCCCATTAAGGGCTAATGACGTACCTTCTAGAATAAGGCTTGCTTTCTGGAAAAATAAGTTTATAAAATCAAGTTCTGACTTTTTTGGAGTTTGCACAAGCAGGGTCTTTCGCACTGTGACAGTTTAAGGAAGGAAGCCTGAATTTAATATGGTGGAAAAGTGTAGTCAGTGTATGGATTCAAAGAGTATGATGATGTGGTTATGGTACCAGACAAGGAAGAGGCACTTAGCAGTTGTGTTTTGTGTGGAGTGGTAGGTAATGGGATGTTACGAGGATGAGAGAGGATAAAGTTTCAGGAATCAAGACAGGAGACTTGGATCTGAAGTGGTGACTTTAGAGTTGAAACAGTCTATATTTCATCACCAACCTACTGAGTTGTCCAGTCTGCCACTCTGCTTTTAACTTGTTAACGTTATGGCAGTAAATCAAGGAGTTACAGCAGTACTGCATGTCCACATGACTTATCTGACTAATAACACTGCTGTACAGCCAAAATGCTTCTGAAATAAATGTAGTCAAACTTTACTAATTCTGGGTCATTGAGAACGAAAATTATGCTTAAAATTGTTGACTGGCTCTAGTTTTCAAGATATGCTATTGGGTCAGTATATACGACCCTTGACTTGGGAATGGCGGAGGATAAGTGAGTTATAAAGGGAAGGGATCTCAATTTAAACCAGAAATGACTAAAATACATCTTTGACTGGATCTATGAATAAATCTATGATTGGGTTTGGACAGTACTTGCTTTTTAGGCAAAACAATGAATGATGCAATCTGAAGCTGGTATTGCGTCATACATTATATGAATTGCCTCATGTTATTCCTAGAAGTCATGGATGATGCAATCATAACGAAGCTTACATCACTCTGCTGAACAAATTGCCCTATATCAGCTCTAGAAATCATACAGTGTCATGCTCTCTTATTTGTCAGTGTTTGATTTTGCAAAGGGACACGTTTCTGTTTAGCCAAAGTGAGCAGAGATGCCTCGTACTTGCGTGAACAGTGCAGATAACTTCTGCTATGTTTGTGGTGAAGTGACTTTTGCATCACAAAAGCGCAGTATAACCACTATGGTTAAGAAAGCTTATCACCTTTATTTTGGCTGCAAAATTGGAGATCAGGACAAGAGGTGGGCCCCACACATATGCTGAAACACTTGTGCAACAAATCTTCGCCAGTGGTTGAACAGGAAAAGGAAATCTGTGCCTTTTCCAGTGCCAATGATTTGGAGAGAGCCAACAGATCATACCAGCAATTGTTACTTCTGCATGGTGCCTCCAGTTGGGAAAGGTGTGTCAAAGAAGAAAAAGTGGACTGTGCATTATTCAAACATTCCATCAGCTATACGCCCAGTACCCCACGGAGAAGGACTGCCGGTTCCTGATGCACCAGAATCATTCTCACTTGAGTCAGACGAGGAAGAGAATGAAACTTCTGGTCCTGAACCATCAATGTCACACGACCCACATTTTCTCCCATCCTCCTCCTCTGAACCACACCTCATAACACAAGGTGAACTGAATGACCTTGTCAGGGATTTGGAACTACCCAAGAGTAAGGCAGAGCTGTTGGGCTCCAGACTACAGCAGTGGAATCTCCTGGCAGGTGATGTTAGGGTTTCCATGTTCCGTGACCGTCAAAAGGATCTTGTCCCATTCTTCTTCATGGAAGGTGATCTTATAGCGTGCAACTACATTGATGGTGCGATGGCAGCCCTCAACATCGTTCACGATCCAGATGAGTGGAGACTGTTCATTGATTCATCGAAGACGAGTCTTAAAGCTGTTTTACTGCATAATGGCAGTGTTTTGCCATCTATTCCAGTTGGTCATGCAGTCCATATGAAGGAAACCCATGACAACATGAAACAACTTTTGAGGTGCATAAACTATGACCAACATCAGTGGCAGCTTTGTGGCGATTTGAAGGTTGTTGCTCTGTTGCTTTGTCTGCAGACTGGATACACAAAGTACTGCTGTTTTCTCTGTGAATGGGATAGTCGTGCAAGAGATTCCCATTACATCAAGAAAGATTGGCCACTCCGACAGTCATTGGAGCCTGGGAGGAAAAGTGTTCAGCATCCACCACTTGTTGAATCAAGGAAGATTTTGTTACCACCCTTCCACATCAAGCTGGGTCTGATGAAGAACTTTGTCAAGGCCATTGACAAAACACAAGCAGCTTTCAAGTACCTCCATGGAAAATTTCCAAGGTTAAGCGAAGCTAAGATAAAGGAAGGTGTTTTTGTTGGTCCTCAGATTCGTGAACTTCTTTGAGATGATGTATTTGACCATGCACTGCATGACAAGGAAAAGACGGCATGGAAAGCCTTCCAGTTAGTGGCAATAAATTTTCTCGGAAACAACAAGGCAGACAACTACAGGTTGTTGGTGGAAAACCTCCTCAAGGCATACAAAAGCCTTGGTTGCAACATGTCACTAAAGATACATTTTTTGCACTCTCATCTAGATTTTTTTCCACCAAACTGCGGAGCAGTGAGCGACGAGTACGGCGAGGGATTTCACCAGGACATTGCAACAATGGAGAAACACTATCAGGGCCAGTGGAGCCCATCAATGCTTGCAGACTATTGCTGGACAGTGACAAGAGAAGCTCCATTTAATGAATACAAGAGACAAGCCAAGAAGCGCCGAGTAGACACCGAATAGGACTAAACTATGTACATAATAGTTTTTGCCTTTTGTTTCATAATAAATTTTATTTCTATAACCCTTTTGCTGATTTTTAAAGTGTTACATAAACAGGACAGGTGAAATATTATCATGTAAAGCAACCATAAACACATGAAAAGACCTAGGTTTACAATTTATGATTAAAACTCTATCTACACAATATACATAGACATAAAATGTAAAAACTTAAATATCTTAGAAACAGTAGCCAATCAGTTGTTTTAATTGTCATATTTGAAATCAGCACATCAAAATACATAATAAATAATTAAAATTAATGGAGATATCCCGTCTCCTAGAACTGGAAGGGACCTTGAAAGGTCATCGAGTCCAGCCCCCGCCTTCACTAGCAGGACCAAGTACTGATTTTGCCCCAGATCCCCAAGTGGCCCCCTCAAGGATTGAATTCACAATCCTGGGTTTAGCAGGCCAATGCTCAAACCACTGAGCTATCCCTCCCCCCCAGCACATTTTATCTCTGAAACAGACGACTTCTCAAAAATTGTAGACCAGTGTTACATTTGGCTGGTGTCTGAAACAATTGCAGTGATGTTTGCTACACACTTTGTGTGTGTGTTACTTTGTGAAAGTGGAGATGTGATAGAAGAACTTTTATGTCCTATGTTACAAAATGAATGACATCTTTCATATGCATAATAGAACTGTTTCTCTTCTTAGCCATAGATTTCATAATCTCCAATGGCAGGGAAAAAATATTTGGAAACACTGACATTATACTCTGATTCATTATGCTCCAATTTGTTTCCTTATAGTTGATAAGTTTTTGCTACAGATACATAACTGGGTTTTATCTGGCTGTATTGCTGTTAACAGTTGCACTAAACAAGTGGCTTGACTATTACTCAGTACAGTATATCAAACTTACCGGTACTTCTAAAAGTAAAGTCCACATAAAATGGTTAAAATAGATAAAAAGTGAGTGAGAAAATGCCAGACATCAAACTCCATTTGTCTATATCAGCAGATACATAACTATTGTTTTAATCACTGCAGGTTTCTAACTTTTCCTTCTGTTGTATGCATTCATCTTTTCATAGCAGATGCTGAGGAGCACTGACAAATTATAGTTCATTTATCAATAAGTGTTCATTGCTTGATTATGATGAAAAACCCTGCTACTATTTAAGACTTGTTTTTACAGCGTTTCCATTTTCTTCCTTCATCTTTTCAGATTATGGCACAGGCTCAAGGCTTTGGGAGGAAATACATTAAAGCCTTTTTTAAAGGCTTCTTTGTTGCTGTTCCTGTGACAGTCACTTTTCTAGATAGAGTGGCCTGTGTAGCAAGAGTGGAAGGAGCATCAATGCAGGTAACAAAGCTTTATTTACTGTTAAATTAAATCCATGTGTTTAGCAAGGCCTGTCTCTCAGTTTTAAATAACTGATAACCCAGTTTTAAAGGTGGAGGGTGCAGGTGGGATATTGTGTAGTAAAATGAAATGTATGGACAGGGCCTTACCTGACGGAGTGGTCTGCTTTCTAATATGTCACATGGGTATTCTGTAGTATGACAAGAAAAGGCTCTTGGGAGTAAAACTTCACAGAAGACTATAATGCCAAGGAAAGCAAAGAGGTATTCTTTCAACAAAAGATTTTGCTAAAATTTTGGCAAATCCAGATATACTCTTTTTACAGTAGTAAAAATTTCAGTATGAAATGTTCTATTTAAAACACTATGCATTTTAATTTTAAAAGAAAAAACAATTATTACCAGGCTTATTATTACTCATGACTTGTATACAGGTATCATTTTAATAAGGAACCTGCGGAACTCGTTGCCAGGGGTGGTTGTTAAGGCCAAAACTACAATTGGGTTCAAAAAAGAATTAGATAAATTCATGGAGGATAGGTCAATCAATGGTCAGCATTGCCAACATGCCACACCATGCTCTGGAAGTCCCTAGCCTCTGACCACCAGAAGCTGGTAATGGACAACAGGGGATGGAACACTTGGATTATTGTTTGTTCTGTTCATTCCCTCTGAAGCGCCTGGTATTGGCCACTGTCGGAAGACAGAATACTGGGCTAGATGGACCATTGATCTGACATCCTATATGGCTATTCTTATATTCTTAAGCTAGAAAATAGATGGCTTGAAATCGTGCTAATGCTTATTTTGTTTATTCGGAAAGTGATATTCTAATGAGGTTATAGTATATGCTTGCGATATAAACTGATGTACTAAAGCACATGAATATTGTGATATTTTTTGCAGTTTAAAGGGACATTTAAAAGGAAACAAAAGATTCTTTGTACTGAAAACCACCACTGCTTCCCCTTACTGTGTTATTGGGACTTTTCAAATGGATGCTGTTTCAATTTTGCAATTCTGTCAGGGTGATTCTGTTTGCCCGTTGCTTCATTGCATTCTGATGACCATATTCCAAAATGTGTAGCTGTAGTGTCTATCTTCTTCTAACAGTGCAATCGCCCGTCCCCCAGTGAAAATTACCTTAGTGTAGCAAGGGGATTGTCTTCTCCGTCTTCTTTAAGGATAATAAGGGACTAGGGGTGAATCAACTTCTGTTCCATGTCATGGCTCTTTAAAGTTCGTGGACTTCTGGAGTAGCTGAAGATCTCAGGAAGAGGAGAGGCAGGTGTTGGGGGAGAGGAAGTGGTCTTGGGGAAAACTCAGGCTACTGTTTCTTTAAGGGCCCAGGACCAGGAGCCTTGTAGTGTAGTGTGGGGCCAGGCCTTTCCTCTCTCCCAGCCAACAGGATAAGCTCTGGAAAAGAAAGCATTATATATTCTTCCTCTTCTGACATAACGGGAGATACTAGCAGGGGACAGCCTGCTGACTTGGGCCAGCTCAGGAGGAAAAGGACTGAGTTACAAATGGGCCAGCTGGGAGAAGCTGGCTAAGGCTGCAAGGGGCCTGAAATTAGCACATAGGTCCTAGAAGGAGGGCTGTGGGACTCCTGAATGAGGGAGAAGAAATGTGCTTGAACTAGCACGCAGGCCCCAGAAACAAGACTGTGGAACTTTGGTATCAGGGCGAAGAAACCTGCTTGAACTAGCAAACATACCCCTGAAGGAGGGCTGTGAGACTCCTGAATCAGGGAGAAGAAACTTGCTTGAACACAGACTCCAGAAACAGGACTGTGGGACCCCTGAACTTAGGAGAAGAGAGGCTAGGCCTGAGGAGCTAAAAAGAGTTTGTATTTGGGAGAAGACTAAATAAATAAGACCTCACAAAGGAGGGGATCCTATTTTATGTATTCTAGCCTGAGTGTAAATTATTGTAAAGGACTAAGGGCTGGTCTACCAGTGCAGCTACAACGCTGTAGCGTGTCTGATGTAGACTCACTATGCCAACGGGAGAGCGCATAATTACCCCACATCAGCTAGAGGTGGAGTTGATGTAACTTGCATTCCTTAGGCGGTAGCTTTTTCACACACTGAATGATGTAACTTACATTGACTTAAGCGATAGTGAAGAAAAGCCTGTCATAACTATAAAGGAAAGGGTAATAGCTGTCCTGTGTACAGTACTATAAAAATCCCTCCTGGCCAGAGACTCCAAAATCCTTTTCCCTGTAAAGGGTTAAGAAGCTCAGGTAACCTGGCTGGCATCTGACCTAAAGGACCAATAAGGGGACAAGATACTTTCAAATCTTGGGTGGGGGGAAGGCTGTTGTTTGTGTTTTTGTTTGGGAGTGTGTTCGTTCTCGGGACTGAGAGGGACCAGACATCAATCCAGGTTCTCCACATCTTTCTAAAAAAGTCTCTCCTATTTCAAACTTGTAAGTAAATAGCCAGGCAAGGTGTGTTAGTTTTCCTTTGTTTTCTCAACTTGTAAATGTACCTTTTACTACAGTGTTTATCTTTGTTTGCTGTACTTTGAACCTGAGACTAGAGGGGAGTCCTCTGAGCTCTTTAAGTTTGATTACCCTGTAAGGTTAATTTCCATACTGATTTTACAGAGATGATTTTTACCTTTTTCTTTAATTAAAAGCCTTCTTTTTAAGAACCTGATTGATTTTTTCCTTGTTTTAAGATCCAAGGGTTTTGGATCTTGATTTACCAGGAGTTGGTGGGAGGAAGGAGGGGGGATGGTTAATTTCTCCCTGTTGTAGATCCCAGGGGGGGGGTTGGAACTGATTCACCAGGAGTTGGTGGGAGGAAGGAGGGGAATGGTTAATTTCCCCTTGTTTTAAATCCAAGGGGTTTGGATTTGTTTTCACCAGGGAATGGGTGAAGGTTTTTCAAGGCTTCCCAGGGAGGGAATCCATTGAAATGGTGGCAGCCGAACCAGAGCTAAGCTGGTAGTTAAGCTTAGAAGTTTTCATGCAGGCCCCTACATTTGTACCCTGAAGTTCAAAGTGGGGATCCAGCCCTGACAAAGCCCTAAGAGGGAACTGAGAGCAGGGCAATCTCAGGCAGTGTGACTTCAATTTGATATCGCTCAGTCTTGATGATGAGTATAAATTACTACTTGATCATGAATTTTATCTTTTTTTTTTTTTTTTTTTTTTTAATAGTAAAGGCTTCAAAAGTACTTACAGATTAAAGGTTTGACTCTGTGAGGGACTGAGCTGACTTTTTTGATGTCCTGAGCCCAATGAGAATTAAAGGTATTCAGCACTACTAGGATCAGCCTCTAAAGGTTTGAAAATGCTGATTCATAGTATTTGAAATGTTTTGGGCTTGATGAACTTTCAACAAACCACATGTTTGCATTTCCTGTCAGCTGACCTGATGGGCTACAAGGGAGCCTTGACTTCCAGAGTCCATGGCTTTGGGCTGCCCTGCATGCTGATTGCCACAGGGCTGGGGATCCCAGGACTTCCAGACTCCTGGGCCTGCTGACTCCCCAGGATTCCTGGTTCTCACAGCCTGGTAGGGCTGCCCTGAAGGTGTAGATGTCATAAACTTGGCATCTGGTGGTTCTTGTAAATTTCACTGTTGCCCACCAATGTCAGTTTCACTCACCAGATGCCAGGGTCTTGGGGAGCAGACTTCACTTTTAAAACATCATGTGTCGATGTTTCTGAAACAAAAATTTCATGGAATTTCCATTTCATAGGAAACTTCAAAAAATTGGTTTACCAAATTTCAAAATGTTGACATTTCCCACTAAACAAATTCAAGTTTTGGCCAGCTCTACTTTTGTCCAATAGCTGAAAAATGTATCTTAATTTTTTAGCCCATTGAGTCAGGACCTCAGATTTACATCTCCTGAAAGGCAGCATCTCCAACAATACAATACAATACGTTCTAGAACCATGCTGGAATATTGGTTTAGTGCTGATTTGGAGGGATGAGTGTTACAACCCAATCCACATGATCTTTTGTATAAGATAAGTTTGAATAACACAAAAAGCATAGTTAAAAACAGTTATACTTCTATGCTATATAACATCTCACATTCGTATGTCATGACATTTTTCAGAACACTACAAACCTTAACTCATTTTAAACATTCATAATAAAATATTCAGTTATTTTTATGTGAAGGTTTATTAGATCCAAATGAGACCAGTCTTTTAGCAGGCATGTTATTTTAAAGAAATGTATCTCTCTCTCATACTGCAGAGCTTGAGAAAGGAAAACTGCAAGTCACTGCTTTAGAATGCCATTTTTTTTTATCTTGCACTCCAGAAAGTGATTTATGTTGAATGCATTTGAAAGCTATAGGATAGGAGGGAAAGTGAAGCTCAGTCAACATGTAGTCTTATTCATCAATAGCACGCTTCTATTGGGTATATGATTGTGTTGACTTCAAGCTCTCACTGTATGATCTCCAAGATTTGATTTGTACTAGACCGCTTAGACCCCTACCTGGCTTTTTGCACTCATTATTCTGATTCCTGCTGAGTTTGAAATTAAAAGTTTTATGTCAAGAAGCAAGGAATAGGGCTTTTTTTCTTTTCAGATTTTTTGCTTTTTGTTTTTATTTTGAACCCAGAACGTGTGTAATGTTGATCCACAATCACTAAAGATTGTAACTCTTTTGATACTCTGGCAAATATACTGCACGGAGGTCCTCAAGAAAACAGATATTTTGCAATTTATCCTCAATCATTATGGCAGACTTCACGAATTTAATTGTTTCATGTTGATTTCGCATTTTCACAGTACTGAGAACCACCTGGTGGAACCTTTCTTCTGCTCAGTCACCTCTTTGTGGGTATTCATCACTAATCTGTAAAGTAATGCACCATTCAGTGTTACCACACTTTACTGCTTCATCATCTGACTTTTTTTCTTTTTAAATGTCCTTTTCTTTAAATCCCTAGTGGAGGCCTTGTTTCTTAGACGGCCAGAGTTTTATGGAGATATACCTATCTCATAGAACTGAAAGGGACCCTAAAAGGTCATCAAGTCCAGCCCCCTGCTTTCACTAGCAGGACCAAGTACTGATTTTGCCCCAGATCCCTAAGTGGCCCCCTCAAGGATTGAACTTACAACCCTGGGCTTAGCAGGCCAATGCTCAAACCACTGAATTATCCCTCCCCTTGTGGTGTGCTCCTCTAACATCTTGTTAGTAATAGTGGACTTCAAATGGATTCGTGTTGATTTACAGCATTGAATATATGTGACACAGAAACAGCTGTTGTGATAATTTAGTAATTTACTGTTATGGATCTTGCAATTTTTCCTGTAATGTTGACTATACGCTTATTTTATAGGGTTACTGTCCTATATAAATGCACCTTCATTTTCAGTCTATATCTGTTCATGGCTTCTTCTGTTGAGTTACAATGCTTTCTGTTTGTCTGATACATTAAAGTTTGTTTATACTTCAGTGGATTGATCATGTTTTTTCCTAATGATGTGAAAAAAGGAACCCCCTGATGGTTAATGAACGTAAGGATTCATATATCCAAATTAGCTGCTTTGAAATGTTAGATTACAAAATGAGCTTGCAATTTTATTTCCAAGTTCAGCAACAAACAATTGTGTGTGTTATACTAAGAATTTAGTCTGATGATCAATATCCTCTGACAAAGTACACCTGCCACTGTAAACACTACAGTAGCAAATATTTTTGACTATTATAATCCATTATGCAGTGTACCTGTAGTAATTACTTATTCTATGGCAATTTCTCCTTACATTATTATTGTAATATTATGATTACCGTGACTATACCTATGCCTGCATGCTGCTTTGAATATTTCTCCTCTTCTTCAAGCTCTAAGAAAATAAGCCTTGACCTTCTTGTGTCCACCAGCAGCATAATAAGTATCAAGTTAATCATTATTTATTGTTAAAGGGTGTATTACTTCCCTCTTACTGATAGAACCTTGTGTCCCGTGAGGGCTCCCATCATATGACTGGGACCTCAATTTACATGCTTTTAGCATTAGATTCATTAGTAACTGGAGAGTCAAAGTGCTGTGTGACTTCTGCACCCTGGTTCTAAATTAAGACCTATGTGTCCCATTTGCACTGAGCTATTAAGTCAGGAGCTTGAACAAATTAGAGAGGTTTCAGACTAGAGATATGTATGCAACATTTTTGGATTTTGTTTCCTTAAAAATAACAGCATTTATGGGTCCATTTGTTAACCCTCTTTCAGAAGTAGCAGTAGGTGTGTTTGTGGATTTTTTTTTAAACTTGGGGTTTTACTGCTAATAAAAAAGCATGGAGTGTAAGTTACCTGTAAACACAGTTTTATATATGGTGTTGGTGTTCAGGAAAGACATCACAATTTATACTGTTTGCTAGAAGATTTATTATTGGTTGCGGGGGACTGTAATTGTTAATGTAAAATGAAGGTCGTCTCCTTCAGGTTTTCCCTTCTTCATGCCTTCTGCTCCTAAAGAATTGTTTCTATATGTCTCAATAAGATGTCATTTCATTATATCAAGATGCTGTGGGAAAGAAGCAAAGCAAGTTATCCTAAATTTCAGTAAAAAGCAACAGAGGGTCCTGTGGCACCTTTGAGACTAACAGAAGTATTGGGAGCATAAGCTTTCGTGGGTAAGAACCTCACTTCTTCAGATGCAAGACATCTGAAGAAGTGAGGTTCTTACCCACGAAAGCTTATGCTCCCAATACTTCTGTTNCAACCTAGCAGTTGCCTCCCAGTCTTCTGTTCTAATGATTAGTGACGTTAAACACTCTCTTATACTTTAAATATATGCTGATATATTAATATCATTGTATTCCACAGCATTCTAAACCTTATGCCAAGTTTGTGAAAATTATACTATTATTAAAAATGTATTACTGACATGGTTTGATTGGAGGTAGAGGCTTGGTACCCAATTCATTAATAGCTATGTTTTAACATTACATCCAAGGGACACACTGAAATTTAGTATCAGAGAGGTAGCCTGAATCTGTAAAAAGCAACAGAGGGTCCTGTGGCACCTTTGAGACTAACAGAAGTATTGGGAGCATAAGCTTTCGTGGGTAAGAACCTCACTTCTTCAGATGCAAGACATCTGAAGAAGTGAGGTTCTTACCCACGAAAGCTTATGCTCCCAATACTTCTGTTAGTCTCAAAGGTGCCACAGGACCCTCTGTTGCTTTTTACAGATTCAGGCTACCTCTCTGATACTAAATTTCAGTGTGTCCCTTGGATGTAATGTTAAAACATAGCTATTAATGAATTGGGTACCAAGCCTCTACCTCCAATCAAACCATGTCAGTAATACATTTTTAATAATAGTATAATTTTCACAAACTTGGCATAAGGTTTAGAATGCTGTGGAATACAATGATATTAATATATCAGCATATATTTAAAGTATAAGAGAGTGTTTAACGTCACTAATCATTAGAACAGAAGACTGGGAGGCAACTGCTAGGTTGTAACTGTGTCACTGACTTGCTGTTTGTCCTTGGGCAGATCAGCTTACTTTTCCATGCCTTAAAACCCCCATCTTTAAAATGTAGATAATACTCACTTATCGCACAGGGACAAGGTGTTGTGAGTTTTGATGAATGCTGACATAGTATTTTGAAAGCTGTGTAAGCATAAGGTGTGAAATGCATCTACTTTTGGAGCCAGAGGTTCAAATTCCAACTGTGTCAAACCCACCCACCAGCCTTACTGGGTTTCTCCGCACGAAGATATAGGCCGTGTCTACATGCCGACCATTTATGTTGGCAAAACTTATAACACTCAGGGGTGTGAAAAAACACCCCCTGAGTGACATAAGTTATGTGTCTCCCACCGACGTAACTACCGCTGCTGGTTGGGGGTGGTTTTATTTTGTTGACAGGAAAGCTCCCTTCCATCGGCATAGAGCGGCTACACAAGAGATCTTACAGCGGCGCAGCTGCATCAGTACAACTGTGCCATAAGAACGGCCATACTGGGTCAGACCAAAATAAGTATTAGCATGATTTCAAGCCATCTATTTTGCAGCTTAAGAATATAAGAACAGCCATACAGGATGTCAGACCAAAGGTCTATCTAGTCCAGTATCCTGTCTTCTGACAGTGGCCAATGCCAGGTACCACACAGGGAATGAACAGAACAGGTAATCATCAAGTGATCAATCCCGTCGCCCATTCCCAGCTTCTGGTAACTGTAAGCTCTCTAGTTTAGACATAGCCTTAGTGTGCAGCAAGCTAGGGTGTGAATGTTTCAAACAGCGGTATGTCAAAGTGCACTATGGAACTTTTAGTGCATGGCAGCAGGATCCACACAGTGAGTTAGTGCACATTAGGCTAGTGTGCTGTAGATTTACACCCTGGCTTTCTGTGCACTAAGTCTCCATATAGACAAGCCCATTGGTAGATAAGTTGAGTAGCAGGCAGTGCACTTGTGGGAATCTTTTAGATGAAACTTTATGTAGCTCTCCCCGCCACTTTCCTCCCTGGGTTACTCAGGAACAGGCAACACGCACCTGTGTGCCTGAGCACCTGATGTTGTTGACATTAAAGGAGATCCTGAGTATCCCAGTGGTGATGTTGGATAGGTGGGACATGGCACTCTGTTGGTTCTGTGTATCAGCCCAGCCAAGATAACAAGCTGCACAACCCGTCTGAAGATGGGAGTTGGCCCCACCAAATGTCAGTGTGACGGGTTGGATCACAGAAACCCCCTTGGGAGCTGCCACCAGATGTGCAAAGACTACCCCTGCTCCTGTTTTCCCTGCCAGCTCAGGACTCCAGCACCCTGTCTTGCTGAGCCAGACACCCTGTCTGGCTCCAGACACAGACCCAGGGTCTGAATCCCCTGTCCCAAAGCTGCAAGTTTACCTGAAAACAGCTCGCAGTAGTGCGCTTGTCTTTAGCACTCAGATGCCCAACTCCCAATGGGGTCTAAACCCAGATAAATCCGTTTTACCCTGCATAAAGCTTATGCAGGGCAAACTCATAAATTGTTCGCCCTCTATAACACTGATAGAGAGATATGCACAGTTGTTTGCTCCCCCAGGTATTAATACATACTCTGAGTAAATTACTAAATAAAAAGTGATTTTATTAAATACAAACAGTAGGATTTAAGTGGTTCAAAGTAAGTCACCAAGCAAAATAAAATAAAATGCGCAAATCTATGCCTAATCAAACTAAATACAGATAATCTCACCCTCAGAGTTGTTTCAGTAAGTTTTTCTCAGACTGGACACCTTCCAGGTAATGATACCTTACAAGAGACCTTTTGCATGAGGCATATCCCAGTTACTTACATTCACTTATTACCGTATTTTCTCTAAAACTGTCTCAGTTACATTATACTGACTTATCAAGTTTTTATAAAACCATATAGACTGCACAACGTCACAGTCAGCAGCTCTGGATCCTGGTTCGATGGGAAGATTACTCTGCCTCTCCTGAGACTCAGTCTCTCTGCTGTGCCCCTTCTCTTGCAAGTACTTTCCCAAATAAGAGTAGGGGTTGCTCACTGTACCTTCATGGCAGGCTCATCTCAGTCAGCTCCAGGCACAGCAATAGTCTCTCCCCTGGCTCCAGTGAAGCCACAAACATCTCTGAAGCTCCTTGCTCCATCAAAGCCCCAGCAGGCTTTCTGCAGCAGCTTCTATCTTCCTAGCAGCAGCTCCTGGTATGGGCAGAGCGCCACACCGGCAGTCTGGCTCCTTTCCTCTCTCTTCTCCCCCATCCCCCCCGCAACGGAGCCCACTGCCTGCTCTCTCTGCACTCCCTGGAAGAGAAAGTCTCTCACTTTTTCCCCAAGGCATCATGGGAGTTGTAATCTCTAAGGCTAGATTGCAGCACACAGGATCTTCCCAACTAGAGCAGTCCCAATAAAGTTCAGAGGCCCCTCTAATAAAAGGGGCCTATACATAAAAAAATAGGGTCTGTGCATTCTACATAGACATCAGAGATTCTATGACACTTTCAATTACATTAGGGGTTTGTGCTTTTGTCATTGCTCCACTATTCTCTATCCTCACTGTCATGCAGGATGCTACGTACCCATTGATTGCTACCCTCCAGTGCAGAGATGGTTGCATTTCAGTGGCCTGAATATAGTTTGTGAATCATTTGCAAAGTAAAGTGCTATGCAAATGTAGAAATTATCCTCTGATGAAAGATGCTGCATAAATAGAAAGTATAATATAAGTAGGAAACAATATTAAAAAAATTCTGATGTCCACTGAAATATAGTTGTAATAAGATGATTGCTTGCTGTACCTATAGTTTGCTAAATATATACCTGCCATTTCTAAGTATTAGGGGCCAAATTCCATTGACCTCCATTGGAGTTTTGCCAATTTACACCAGTGGAAATTTGACTCTGTGAGTTTAAACCTGCAGATAAAAAGGAAACTATCTTTTGTAGTTAGTACCTGACTAAAATAATGTATCGTAAATAAATGTTTTATACCTTGTTCTGATACTGATGTCTATGCATGAGCTTCATTCTTGTTAACATGACTTATACCTGCCTAAAACCTTGGTGGATCCATTTTTTTCTTATGTCCATAGGCTAATATCACACAAGTCCTATTTTAAATAAATCTTTGCCAGCCTCTTTTCTGGGTAGGAGACAAAAGAAGAATGAAGAAACACTGTTTATAATGAAGAGAAATGGCATTCAATTTTTAAGCAGCTTTATAAATAGAAAACAGAGTCAATGAGTAGGCGGATGAGAAAATATGAATCATTACAATTACTTTAGTGAAGCTGAATTCTGTGTCAGAAATTCTAGGTAGTCTTCTTTAGACTAGCAACATAATTTGTAAATAATTATTGTGAATATAAGTAAACTGAGGCCTATACTGAGTGATGACAGGTTGATGAGAGCTCTAAGACAATGTGTTGGGAGGACTTCATTTCAATGCATTGTGCCTGTTTGTTGTGATCATCATAGATATATCCAATATGAGCTGGAGAGCCCCAGAAGCTAATTAGCTCATGGTTGGTGGAATGCTCCACATAAATGTCAAAGAACAGAGAACTGAAAGGTGGAATCTGAAGTCTTTTCTGCAATTAATCAAGATACATGTCAGTTAGCACTGTATAACAACATGACAGCTGGAGCTGGTTGAATATTTTCTGATGGAATACTTCCATTGGAAAATGCTGATTTGATAGAATCAAAACATTCTGCTGTAGCATAATGATTCTGTCAAAACTTTCAGTGGAAACAAGGTAGGCCAACTAGCCTTGTTGCCTGCCAGCCTGGGCGCTCCCTGCTTCCCAGGGCAGCTGGGAAGAAGCTGAAAAATTCCATTTTGGTTGTCCTGTGACTTTTTTTTTTTTTTTTTTTTTAAACCTTTCGTCCTGATTCAGGATAAATATTTTTTTTCAAAATTTTCCACATGATGGAAATGCCATTTTTCGACCAGCTCTGTTGGCAACTGTCTATTATAGCCTCGAAGAAGGAGTTAGCAGTCTCAGAACTCTCTCAAGCGGCAGGTATTTGATTGGACTGATGCCAGCCTGACTGAGTACATTCCCAAACTCTAAATCTGTCAAGCAAAGGGGCGTGCTAGCAGATGACCTCCATTACATATTTCAGGGACAACATGAGTGATACTTGATATAGACTATGGCAGAATGGCTCTTCTAAAAATGGTGCCACTCTTCATGAGAAGTTGTAGTGGAAAGCATTCTTGATTCCTGTTGTATCCTAAGAAGAGTATGGAATTGCAGTTGAATTACAATTTGCATATTGTAGTGTATTGCAAGATGTACATTGTACTTTACTATAAATATATGGCATTTAACTATATCAGCACCTAATATATGTAGGTTCCACTGAACATACTCTTCTCACCAGTGATTCTGATCCTGGTCCCATAAAACCAATGGGATCAGGATTGGGACCTCCCAGGAAATGGGAGAGGAGCTGGAGAGGAGTTTTAGGAAAAATGTTGAATTTCTTTCTTTTAACATAAAACCGTTTTCCTCTTTCCTTAGCCTTCCTTGAATCCAGGGGAAAGACAGGTGTCTGATGTAGTGCTTTTAAACCATTGGAGTATTAGAAATTATGAAGTGCAACGTGGAGACATTGTGTCATTAGTGTAAGTAATTTCAAATACATTTCAATACATATTTATGCACATCTTGAACCGTCAGCATTGTAATAGGTTTCATCTGTAATGCCACGGTGTATTTTTGCATGCTGGCAATGAAGCTATACAGAAAATTGATCGTATGAGCAACAAATGCATTATTATTGTAAATTTTCAACATACAAGAAATCTTCAAAGGGTTCAGTATCATGGATTTGCTTGAAAGGAGAAAAATGTCAAGTACTGTTATATAGATGTTTACAAGAACTGCCAAGAAAAAAAAGACATGTGCAGTAAGGTATTTGAGATTTCTAATCAAGTATAGTGATCAGTTCAATGATAATTATAGATCTGGAATACAGTAGGTAAAAAAACACATGGATTAATGTAGCATATGAAGAGACTATTTTTTAGGTCATGTTGCTTTACGGATATATTTAATTCAGGAGGAAAACCCTCTATTTTCTTAATGTTTAACATATCATAGTAACTTTTATCTGGAAAAGTCTATTTACCACATTTAAGTTTAAGTAAGATCATAAAAATCAGACTTCTCTTTAAAGTACAACTTTATATAAAAAAAGAAAAAGGCGTATGAATTAGAACATGGAGGCCTATGTATCAAGCCAAAAGGTGGCACTGTTTCTCTGTTGAAAATATTCAAGACCATTAGAGGACAAAAACTCCATTTCAATCTTAATGTAATATAGAAATGGAATGTCAAAGTGTGTATAACTGACATGATATAATACATTCTCATAGTATATGCTTAGATGGTTTAAGCTTAAGGTTTTTAGTTTTATAAGGAAAATGCACAGTATATAGACTACAACTGAACTTGTCTTCTAAAGTTAATTTCCTTAGGTTCCCTATGCATTTTACATCTGTTTTAATGGACCACGTTGTTATGGCTACCTGTGTACTGAGGTGGCAATTAATATATAAATTTTACAATTATTTAAGCAAATATAAAAAATCTACTGCTGTTCTTTTGTAGGAATTTTTGGATTTATTTTTCTGGTTCTTGAATGGGCTACTGCGTTTTCTAACAGATTTTTCTAAATGCTTTGACTAAAGTAGTATATTATTCGTATTTGAGACACCTTACACTTTGTGGAGGGCCTCCAAATTCAGACCAGCTTATTGACTGAATGCATAGAAGCAGATTCTACATGTATGTACGTACTTCTGTCCAAGTCATATCCTAGAGGTTACTTTAAATACAGTAGTATATCTGGTTAGTAATTATTGGACTGAATAGAAAGTCAGTGAGTTTAACCAGGCACAACTGGAATAACATGGTTACATAGTCATTATGCTTTCAAAGGTTCCCTGCTATTGTCTGATCCATCTGTATGGATTACTTTCATATTGTCACACAGATGGCCTGTTTTTGAAACCTTCTTGTTACCAGCCTTTTACATACTGGGTTATACAGTTGTGTCCTCATTACTCTTTTGTCTTCTGTTTGACAGGGTTGTTCCCTCAGTTAGTTGGTGGTAGAAAGATTATCCACCTGTGTGGAAGAGGTCACATAATAGCCATGCAGCTGTACTGAGTTTTTTCCTTATTCTCTTGGGAAGTGTACGGAAAGCACAGAATAGTATGTTCAAAAGTCACTATGAGCACAAAGGAAAACAAAGAGATGAAATTTAAGAAGATTCAGTATAGTTTTTTTTATGTAGAAATGTTAAAAGATACATCATATGTCATTACTTAATTTAGAGAATCTTATTATGTGGGTTCATTAGAAATTGAGTTAAACTAGTACACTGGCCTTTCCCTACTTCCAAACTTTGGAGAAATTTCAATCTAAATTTTGTGTCTTAGGCCGATATATCATTATACATTTTAAAGTCTGAATATAACAATATGATGTGGTGAGCCTTGTATGATGTAGTATTCACATGAAAAGAAATTGTGCAGGCACATGTTTATTCATTCAAGAGGTTTAACTTCTGGTACATGAGTTTTTTATTGAGTAAATGGATTAATTTCTTTATCCTACTCATCTTGATTCCCCACCTATGGTTGTATGATTCAGTGGTCAGTACATATGTTGTTTGTGTGTAATTTTACTAGCTTATTCTTGCATCGAGTGTTTGATATGGGCATCACTATACTGCTTGTTAGAGGACTCAGTTGGACTCCGAGATTACAGGTATGCATTGCTACACATCTTACAAAATCAGCAACTGCATGTACACCCACATGATACACAGTCGCTGGTTGTAGATGAGAAGCATTATACTGTGGCATCAATACTTAAAAATATAAATTGACATACAGGTCCAGATTTGGCCTCTGGATGTTGCTCTTCTGGCTTCAATGTGAGTGAGTAACTGATGGAAGAATTTGGTAGTAGAGGTGAAGTTTGTGTAGTTTGAGGCTTGTAAAACCTAGTGTGATTTCATTGTTTCCTTTTTAGTTTTTGTTAGAAGGAGCAGGTTGACCCAGAGGCGGATTTGAGTACAGGCTTCTTTATTGCGATACTTGTTCTCTTCGACCCAATTGTCAAGTAAGCACTGGATTAGTTACAGCACACTCTTTTTGTCTAAGTTAGTATGTAAACTCCTACATCCTTTACAAACCCCCCAAAAACCCTTATTAAGTAATAGAAACACCCATACTGCTAGTATACCCATCCCTGTCTATTGCTCACAGCATTACGCATGTCATACAGGCATTTTTGCCTTGAAAATACATTTCTTTGTAACAATCTGTTGCTACAAATTTCCCTCATCAGCAGTTCTCAGGGGAGGGAGGAAGGGGCCCTGAGCCACGGGGCTTGTTTATGTAGCTAGGAAAGGAAGGGAGGGGGAGATAACATTTCTTTTACCTTCCTTCACACAAAGGGCATTTATTCGATAATTACATTTCTCATGCAGCTGCAGGCCTTATCAATTCTTACAAGAAACAGGGAAGGGAAAAATATGGCAACTTATGTATTAAACAAAGAAATACTGCCTTCTTATGCCTTTGTCCCCTAATGCCATGTCAGCACATCAGCAGTTTCTCAGGTCTTTTACTCATCCTGTGTTAGATATATATTAGGGCTGTCAAGTGATTAAAAACATTAATAGAATACCATTTATTTAAATATTTTTGGATGTTTTCAACATTTTCAAATGTATTGATTTCAATTACAATACAGAATACAAAGTGTACAGTGCTCACTTTATATTTATTTTTAGTACAAGTATTTGCACTGTAAAAAAAAAAAAAAAAGTATATTTCAAATCACCTAATACAAGTACACCTCTACCCCGATATAATGTGGCCCGATATAACATGAATTCAGATATAATGCGGTAAAGCAGCACGCCCCGGGG
The DNA here is from genome assembly GCF_013100865.1 of Trachemys scripta elegans. Lineage (NCBI taxonomy): Eukaryota > Metazoa > Chordata > Testudines > Emydidae > Trachemys > Trachemys scripta. The sequence goes on from NC_048298.1 coordinate 49,374,013, forward strand.
GTGGGGCTGCCCACTCTGGCGGATCAAAGCAAGTTTGATATAACGCGGTTCCACCTATAACGCAGTAAGATATTTTGGCTCCCGAGGACAGCGTTATATCGGGGTAGAGGTGTACTGTAGTGCAGTCTCTTTATCATGAAAGTTGAACTTACAAATGTAGAATTATATGCAAAAAAACCTGCATTCAAAAATAAAACAATGTAAAATTTTAGAGCCTGCAAGTCCACTTAGTCTTCCTTCTTGGTCAGCCAAATGCTCAGATAAACAAGTTTGTTTACATTTGTAGGAGATAATGCTGCCCGCTTCTTGTTTACAATGTCACCTGAAAGAGAGAACGGGTGTTCTCATGGCACTGTGGTAGCCGGCGTCGCAAAATATTTACCTGCCGATGCGCTAAAGATTCATTTGTCCCTTCATGCTTCAACCATCATTCCAGGGGACATGCGTCCATGCTGATGACAGGTTCTGCTTGATAACAATCCAAAGCAGTGTGGACCAATGCATGTTCATTTTCATTATCTGAGTCGGATGCCACCAGCAGAAGGTTGATTTTCTTTTGGTGGTTCAGGTTCTATAGTTTCTGCATCGGAGTGTTGCTCTTTTAAGACTTCTGAAAGTCTTAAAAATGCTCCACCCCTTGTCCCTCTCAGATTTTGGAAGGAACTTCAGATTTTTAAACCTTAGGTCAAATGCTGTAGCTATCTTTAGAAATCTCACATTGGTACCTTCTTTGCGTTTTGTCAAATCTGCAGTGAAAGTGTTCTTAAAATGAACATGTGCTGGGTCATCATTCGAGACTGCATAACATGAAATATATGTAAAAAGCAACAGAGGGTCCTGTGGCACCTTTAAGACTAATAGAAGTATTGGGAGCATAAGCTTTCGTGGGTAAGAACCTCACATGAAATATATGGTAGAATTTGTGGCTAAAACAGAGCAGGGGATATACAACTCTCCCCCAAGGAGTTCAGTCACAAATTTAATTAACGTATTATTTTTTAATGAGTGTCATCAACATGGAAGCGTGTCCTCTGGAATGGTGGCCGAAGCATGAAGTGGCTTATGAATGTTTAGCGTTTCTGGCATTTAAATACCTTGCAGTCCTGACTACAAAAGTGCCATGCAAATGCCTGTTCTCACTTTCTGATGACATTGTAATTAAGAAGAGGGCAGCATTATCTCCTATAAATGTAAGCAAACTTGTTTGTCTTAGTGATTGGCTGAACAAGAAGTAGGGCTGAGTGGACTTGTAGGCTCTGAAGTTTTACAATTTTTTTATTTTTGAATGCAGTTATGTAACAAAAAAATTGAATTTGTAAGTTGCACTTTCATGACAGAGTTTGTACTACAGTACTTGTATGAGTTGAAAAATACTATTTCTTTTGTTTATCATTTTAACAGTGCAAATATTTGTAATCAAAAATAATATCCACTTTGATTTCAATTACAACACAGACTACAATATATTTGAAAATGTAGAAAAACATCCAAAATATTGAATACATTTCAATTGGCATTCTATTGTTTAATAGTGCGATTAAAACTGCGATTAATCGTGATTAATTTTTTAAATTGCGATTAATTTTTGTGAGTTAATCGCATGAATTAACTGCGATTTATCTACAGCCCTAATATATATCTGAACCCTTAAAGCTTTGCTAACAAAAGTGGGTGCCCAGTATCTTCTGTGGGGGCGCTCCTGAGAGCAAGCTAGTTTTGCTAATCGTTGAAAGAACACGGATACAGCCCTCCAAACAAGAATAGGCACACAAACAGCAATTCCTTGAAAGCAGAAATAATGTTTATTTAGAAGTGAGCGGTTACAATAAAATAATAGAGATTGATATAATAAGGGTCACAGTTACAAGAATGAAGCGGTGTGGCAGATCAGACACAGACTCAATACTATATAACAGAGGTTCTGAAACTGTGGGTCGGGATGCCAAAGTGAGTCTGCGCGACCCCATTTTAATGGGGTCACCGGGCTGGCTTAGACTTCCTGGGGCAAGGGGCTGAAGCCGAAGCCAAAGCCCAAGCCCCACTCTGTCGGCCCGAAGCCTGAGGGCGTCAGCCTTGGGCAGTGGGGCTGAGATTACAGGCCCCCTGTCTGGGGCTGAAGCCCTTGGGCTTTGGCTTTGGGTCCCCTCCTCCCCCCACTTCCCGGGAGAGTGGGGCTTTGGCCCCCGCAACCAGGGTGGCTTGGATCGGGCAGGCTCAGGCTTCGGTCCCCTCTCCTGGGGTCGTGTAGTAATTTTTTATTGGTGTAATAAAGTTGGAGAACCCCTGTAATATAACAATATACTTAACATTCTATAACATACAGTAATTCCTCACTTAAAGTCGTCCCGGTTAACGTTGTTTCATTGTTACATTGCTGATCAATTAGGGAATATGGTCGTTGCGCAATGCTCCCTTATAACGTTGTTTGGCAGCCGCCTGCTTTGTCCACTGCTTGCAGAAAGAGCAATCCTTTGCAGTTAACTGGTGTGGGCTTGGAACCTGGGTGGACTGGCAGCTCCCTGCTCCCCTAAGTTCCCTGTGCGGCAGCCACCCAGCAGGCTATCAATTGCTGGGCAGTTCAGCTGTCCCTCCTCCCACTGCCGTGTGCTGCTCCTGCCTCTGCCTTGGAGTTGCTCCCGGGAGCCTCCTGCTTGCTGTGCGGTGGCAGAGGGGGGAGGAAGATAGGGGCTAATGTCAGGGTGTCCCCCACCCCCCTCCTCCTACACCCCGCTTACCCCATCTCCATAGAGCAGTGGGGAGAAACAACAGGGCTCAGGACAGAGGCAGTTTGCTAGCAGCAGCTGCTGTCTCAACTTGCTGATCTACTTAAAAAGGCAATATACTTAGAGTGGGGTCAGTGTACTTAAAGGGACAATGCTCCTCTCTCTCTCTCTCTCTCTCTCTCTCTCTCTCTCTCACACACACAGACACAGACAGACAGACACAGTCAGTGTGTGTCTCTGTCGGCCATGCTGTCTCCACTCCCTCCATTCGTGCTGCCTTGTAGAGTGTGAGGCTACATTAACAACAATGTGTTAACCATTGAGGGCTCAGCCGAGTGCTAATTCATCATTTAGCAGTAAGGCATTCCCTGGGAAATATCCCACCCTCTGACTTCACCACCTCAACCAAGGTTCACAATCATCATTGCTGTGTATAGTATTAAATTGTTTGTTTAAAACTTATACTGTGTGTGTGTGTGTGTATGTGTGTATATATATAGTCTTTTGTCTGGTGAAAAAAATTACCCTGGAACCTAACCCCCCATTTACATTAATTCTTATGGGGAAATTGGATTCACTTAACATCGTTTCTCTTAAAGTCACATTTTTAAGGAACATAACTATAATGTTAAGCGAGGAGTTCCTGTATAACAATAATCACTTAACATTTATCATTAACCATATATTCAGTATTAAACCTTTTAATTAAACATTAGACACTTAACAGTGAAACACTTAACACTAATCATCCAGTAAGAACTGGCGGGGTGGTTACTAGATGGGTAGGGGAAGATCTCACTCAGACCACAAACACCCAGCTTTATTTACAGACAAAATCCGGCACATTCTAGGAATAAAAAGGAAGATTAGATTTACACTCCTTCCCATTGTGTCCCTCTGATCCGAAAATGATGCAACACTGTTCCCCTATTGCACCATCCCTATACATTCCTATGGGGCTTCTATAAACTCCTATGGGATTTTGCTGAGTCTTTTCCTCCCCCCTCCCCCCCGAAGTGGAACTTACCATTGTGTTTGGTCAGCCATTTTGGATGTTCTAAATTTAAACTATTATTAACTTATATTTAATTAAAGCTTTAATTTAAAAACTAATTACTGTTTTAACATTCCAGAGGGTCCTGATTCAATCACCACTCCATAATTGTCCAACTAAGAGAATTATAACTTTTTCTGATTTTTAAACTTTCTGAGATTTTTCTGCAAGTTTTTATTAAAGGTGTGTTTGAGGTAATTCAGACAGCCAGAGGCAAAGATCTTTTGATACAGTGCATATGTTAAAACATAAAAAATGCCTCCCCCCCCGCTCAATTTCATCTAAGCAGAGCATAAATCCTACACAAGTTGAGCCAAATTTTCAAAACCACAATGTTTGAGTCAGTTCAAATTTAGGAAAAATGAATTTAACCATCACTAAAATTTAGCCCTTAACTTGAACATTACTGAATTACTAGGCTGTAATTTAAAATGAATAAGGTCTAATGACAGATTTTTTTCTGGTAATTAAATGACTGAAGTATAAATATGAAGTAAATTCACTGTGTGTGATACATGCGCTTTTCTGTCACGGTGTGTTCCTTGCATATTTATGTAGGGTAGCCTATATCTAAAAATATAAAGCTTTTTCTTTTTTTTAAATCCATATGGGTTATCTTCAGTGGTTAGAATCTGAGAACTTCATTGATGTGCTCACAATTAAAAAAAAAGAGGTTGCATTAATGTTAAAATAGTCCCTGATACTGCAATAGATATCATGGTGAAATAAGTTGAGATCCTGTAGTGACCTCTGTGTGGATAGAACTCTGAACCTGTGTGGAGCACCAATGAACTTGATAGGCTTCACTCACACATAGGCTCCAATCTGCAATATACTATTTTGCCATGGTGCCTAGTGTAGGTTTGGGGATATCGTGTGTAATCTTTTTATTTAAAAAGACATTGCCAAACAATGATTCATAATGATAACATTTACTTTACATGTGTTTGTTGAAAATCTCTGGTGTCTGGCAATGAAATTTCCTCTCCTCTCTCTTCTAGAGTTACTGGTATTTTTTATTTATTTTGGAAAAATATGGTTGGAACATTTGCTTTGGAGCCTTCTCCAGTGCACGCACTTAGAATTAGTTTTATACGGGCATGGCAAGAAAAAAAAGGTAGGTCAAATTTTGGGATGAGTAAACTTGACAGTACACTTTTTAAATTCAAACTTTTAAAACAACAGACATATAACATATTTTAATATAGTGCTGTCACAGCTTCTTGTACTACTCCATTCAGTTCATTAATGGATGACCAAGGACAGTTTGACTCAGTGTAGTAGTGGAAATAGTATTGCTCTGATTCCAAATGCTGAATGTAGAAACTAAATTAACATTCAAAATGTTGTGCATAATTTACACACCTAAAAATTGCTCATTTTACAGTGACTTACAATTAATGAAGCAGATTAGAAACTAGAAATGCAAATGAAATCTTAAAAAAACATATTGTGTGCACACTTGGATTCGAGTTGAGCAATTTTTACATGAGTGCTATCTAACGTGAAAAATGAAACTTCTTATAATTACAGCATGTAGTCATCCATATTGACTGCCAAGGTGCTTCTAAAGCAGAGGTATCAAGTATCAGGGGGTAGCCGTGTTAGTCTGTATCTACAAAAACAACAAGGAGTCTGGTGGCACCTTAAAGACTAACAGATTTATTTGGGCATAAGCTTTCGTGAGTAAAAACCTCATGCATATGCATCCGAAGAAGTGAGGTTTTTACTCACGAAAGCTTATGCCCAAATAAATCTGTTAGTCTTTAAGGTGCCACCAGACTCCTTGTTGTTAAAGCAGAGGTAGGCAACCTATGGCATGTGTGCCGAAGACGGCATGTGAGCTGATTTTCAGTGGCACTCACACAGCCCGCGTCCTTGCCACCGGTCCGGGGAGCTCTGCATTTTAATTTAATTTTAAATGAAGCTTCTTAAACATTTTAAAAACCGTATTTACTTTACATACAACAATAGTTTAGTTATATATTATAGACTTATAGAAAGAGCCCTTCTAAAAACATTACAATATATTACTGGCACGCGAAACTTTAAATTAGAGTGAATAAATGAAGACTCGGCACATCACTTTTGAAAGGTTGCTGACCCCTGTTCTAAAGGTTTGAAATTAAACCTTCTAAAGGACTGAAATTAAAGTGGACAGAACACTAAAATATATATTGTAAGGGACAACCCTGGAAATACTGAAATAAATGATCTAACAGATCTTGTTCATGTGTAATTTATATAATGATGTGACCTTTACAAGCCTTAGGAAATAAATTAATGAAAATATTTATATAACACCTTTTATCTGGAAACTTTCCCAAATAGTCAACATTATGTACTTCATGTCCTGAACTACTGTGAAATATTGATGTGTGTTATTTCCTGCATACTGTTAGTAGCTGCATTTCAATACTTGATAAAGTATTGAGGAGGGTAATAATTATTAAAATAAATTATAAAAATACCTACCTCTTATATTGAACTTTTTATTTGTAGCTCTTGAAATGCTTTACAATGGAGGGCAGTACCATTATCTCTGCTTTACAGATGGGGAAACTGAGGCAGAGAGGTGTAGCAACTTGCTCAATGTCATTCAGCAGACCAGTGGCTGAGCTTGAAATTCAAACCAGGTCTCCTAAGTCTCAGTCCAGTGCACTGTCCACTACGCCACACTGTCTCTGGCTGTAGTCAAAAGAGTATATAGACATTTTCTAATGAATTCTAACAAAACCTCTGGGATAAAACTATTTAGATAGCATATTTGAAATACTGAGTATTCCAATACTATATTCATTTTACAGGCAGGGAAACTGAGGCAGAGAGATTTTTCTTGTTTCTGGCTCATGTAGCATCAGTTTCAAAGTCTACTAGTCTACAAACTCCCAGTCCTATGCTTAATCCACTAAACCACTCTACTGCCTGTGATTCCATTTTGTATATCAGTTTATCAAGCAATTTGGGCTCCTGTTCAAATGTACACTTTGATTTCTACTTAAAGAATAACTTTAGTCACTGTTTAAATACAACCATCAGATCATTGCAGATAAATTGCAGCAACTATTTAACAGTGTACATCAAATTTGCATGACTAATTAGATGAGGAAATGAAGAATCTTGTAGAAGTCAAGCTATAGATGGAATTTTTGGTATGCAGAAGCCAAACCAGTGCCCTGTGGCTAATTTAGCTTAACTTCTTACATGGGAGCAAATTCGTAATTAAGAAAATAACTATTTCCTTGTTAACATGATCATGGACTTGCTGAGAAAAAGATAAAATATGAAAAAAGACCATGTTTAATAAAAGTAAGAATATTTTACTACTCAAACACACGAGTTGTACTGCCTGTAATAGAAAAATCTCATAATTTATAACCTTCTGAGTCATAGGTTCACTGAACACAATGTCAATTCACATATAACTAAACCTATGAGATTGTCTGTGTTTATTTTTCCTTTTGAGATATGACTGATATTATACAACATGATGAAATTCTGTCAAATCTAGGAGCTCTGTACAGTAAATTCAGATAGATAATTACCTCATCATGGCCTAGGTATAATTTGATTGTGACTTCCATGACTTTGAGAGTCTTGCCCATACACCAGAATCAACTCAACATTAATTTTGTGATTTTAAAAATATAGTATTTGGGAACCATTTGAAGGCACAAAGATGCTGAATGTAAAGATGCCGAGTCTCTTGTGAAATCATCATAATATACAGTTGTATTGATGTGGTTTTTACGGTTATTTTGCTTGTCAAATATCTCAACACACTCTGTAAAACAGAGAAGAAAGGAAGCTTAGTGTGATACTAACACCTTTGGTACAAAAAGAAAAATATATTGTAGGGAACAATGTACATGTATTGTGAGATGGGTGGATAAAAGGGCCTAATAACAGAACTGAGCAAAATGCTCACGTTGAACCTAAATCACCCTTGAAATGAACCTTGTATTTGAGATTCAAAGTTTTCTTGAACTTCACTCTGTCGTTGTAAAAGTTCACCTAAAATGAGCACCTGGGAACCTTCATCGCCGTCAGCAACAGCAAAAGCCTTTTGATCACCTGCCTCCAACTCACTTACCTCAGTCTCATTTAAAATTATGTATTTCTTTGACTGGCATTTGCAGTATCCAGTACAGATACACATGCTACTTCTGGAGACAGTCAGAGTGCATGGAACCCTGGCCATTCTGTCCCTGCTTGATCTGCTATGTCTCTATGGGTATGTCTATGCTGCATCTGGGAGTGAGCCTCCCAGTCCAGCTCCACAGAGTTGTGGTGACAGGGCTCATGGTAGCATGCTAAAAATAAAATAGGTAGACATTGTAGCTCAGGCTCTCAAGCCTAAGGGTGGGAGTGGCATGGGCTTGAGAGTCCAAGCTCCAGCCCAAGCTGCAATGTCTACACTATTGCTTTTAGCACGCTAAGGTGAACCATGCTAATGCAAGTCTGTGGACCTGAGCTGGGAGGCTCGCTTCTGGATGCAGTTATACACATACCCAATATACTTGTATCAATTTGTGTGTATTGTTACAGATGTGTTTGTGACTATCTCTGTTGCTCTCTCTCTGACTTCTTTCCACAGGTCAGAATTGCTAAAGGTAGTTGCTGTGGTCAGAAAAATGGTCATAATTATTAAATTCCAAAAATTTTGAAATAAAGTTGAAATTCATGATCCAAACTGAGAAATATGTTGGGGCTTGTAAATTTCATGGAAACCAACGTTTTGAGTGTTCAAATCATACAAAATGAATTAACAAAAGTTTTCTTCCTTGTCGTCAGTTTCAACCACCTCTAATGTTCATAAAAGGCTACATATTTTACAGTTATTTCATTAATGCGTCTGTGCCTAAGAAGTAAAAAAAGATAATCTGTACAAATGTATTTATTGAAAGCTATACAGAATTTTGATCAACCATTGCTACTCTGAACAGTCATTCATATTTTATTTTTAGCATGCTACTATGAGCCCTGTCACCACAACTCCCAAGACTGGGAGGCTAAAGAACCTATATAAGTGTAAACTTAGCATTTCTTAAAACATATATAAATGTAAACTTAGCATTTCTTAAAATTTTCAAAACTTTTTTCCTGTCTCAGATACTGAACTAGAATACCTCTGCTTGACCTTCTGGAGTCTGCCTATTTCTGTTCTATTATTGTTTGTATTTAGGGCTCAAATACATAGTCATCAGTCTTCTGGGATGCTGGACACTGCATGAAGAAGCTGTGCTGACATAGAAGTTAAATAATCACTTTACTTTTTGGGCCTTGGTGACCTCAAAAGATTCTCCTCTTTTCTTCTCTTTCTTTGGCTAGAGACAGAATTTTCATTATGTCTTTTCCTGATAAAAATCATGTGTGTAATTCTACTTTTATTATCTTATCTACTTTATGGTCTTTTCTTAGCTTAGATATTATACTGTATATTACAGGTTTTATAGAGTTGTAGAAAGACAAACCTATTGTACCTTGTATTTGTAAAATGGGTAAATTCTGTTTCCTAAATAATGATTTTAAGTACTGTACACAATCCTGGGTTTCATTAAAAAAAAATGTTGGAAGTGGTCAGGAGTGCTCTAGACTGGCAATTTTTGTTGTACTGTGGAAATGGAAATTACAGAGGGGGAAAGCTGTCCCAATTAGTCCTCCCTCCTCCTCCTTTCCTTCCTATAACTCCCTCCCCCTCCCGCCCCCCGGCCAAATAAAGTTAGCAGGCTTTACCAGGACTATAACTTGGCTTGATTGCAAGAATCTTTCCTTCTGAGTGGCAGGCTGGATTCCTTGAGCCAAAAAGTACCGTATGTATGGACATGCTGTGTTAAGGATTTTTTTAAAGCTCACAATTAATCCTTAGAATTGAAAAGGAAGTAGTCTCCTTCCTGTTAGGTTAATGGGTGTGGAAATCAATTGTAGATTTAGAAAACCTCATGAAAGGAATGACTGTAATGGAATAATTGTGGAAAGATCCACTTTCATAGCATGATAAATGTAATGTATGCCAGCCAGTGAGACCACCATATTGTGTTCTATTTAATTTCAGTTCTTGTACCTGACTGCCACTTACTGAGAAAAGTTAAACAGTAAATTATCACTGGTTGCAATTTTTGTTATCTTATTTGTTAGCACACATTACAGGTTGATAAATAAACAACCTTCACTTTCATGGTTAAGCTCATCTGACTGGCTGAAGCAAGCACTTTGCCTGTTGTTGAAGCTGACCAGAACATACCAATCAATACTGATAAAAGAAGCAACTGTCTCTCTACTGCAGCAACATCTATTAGATAAAATGATTACAACAGTCATTTAGTATAATACGTGTAATATAACTGAGAACAGAACTTGGTAAAAGTATCAATATCCTCTACTTCAAAAATAAATTTTGAGGCACTGTAGCAACAGGAAATGTTTACCTTTATTAGCCTTATTCTAATGACATCCCTTAAATAAGGGTATGTGTACACTTACCGTGGATCAACGCTGTGGTCAATAGTGAAGACCTGCTAAATTGACCGCAGATTGTTCTCCCTTCAACTCCGGTACTCCACCAGAACAAGAAGCATAAGGTAAGTTGATGGGAGAAACTCCCCCATTGACCCAGTGCAGTGTAAACTAACTTACTTCTTTACTGGGAGATGGCAGGCTGCAATCCTCATCCAACTAAAGTACTGCTAATGCTGAAGTGTGCTGGAAAAACTATCATTTATTATTACACTATGTTTAGTTATTGCTATTGTTGCATGTGTGACTAGTTTTTATTCTCTCTTTAAAAGGTAGCAGTGGTAAAAAATCAAGTTATAAACAGGTATACTAGATATAATACAATTATTTCACTTGGTATTTCTACACAGACTGACATCTGTATACTGATTCAGTCATAACCTTTGGAAAAACTCCCATTGACTAACAGGATCAGGATTTCACCTGAGGTTTTTATAACATCATGTGTGCAAATGCGCACTTGCCATTGCAAAGATTTTGCTTCTGACCCGACTGTGCTCACACTGAAATAAATGGGAGTTATGCAGTTGTCTTCCATGGCAGTATTAAGTTGTGAATGAAAAATAAAAGGATAATGGTTATATTAAGTTCCCACCAGAAATGTAATTGATTCTAGGAAGTGGGATAGAAGAGAGAAAAAAATTAGGTCTATATGTGACCATTTGTATGAGTTCATATGCATTTTATAAGGTGATCAGGTACCATGGTGATGGAACAATGTAAATATATAGGGAAGACCAGTAATTTTCTAAATCTGACTTGTGAAATGAAATCAGATTCTTATTCTTTTTTGTCTCCTTTAATTTTTTGTTTGTGTGTGGGGGTGGGGTGGGGTGGGGGAATCCAAATAAATCTACAAATGATATTACTTTTACTATTCTTTCTGCTATTCAGTGGAATAGTAAGCAATATAGAATGGGATTTTCTCTGTTGTTCTTGATGACTAGCAATCATAGTATTTTGAAGATAGTGGGTCTAAATGGGCAGCCAGCTGTTTGAAATATTGCAGAAATTACACCTCTGATTTGATTGGCTGGAAAGCCATCTGTGATCCTGTTGCTGTGGCTGACTTACAGCATGATGGCTGACTACTCTTTGGAAGTCATGTTGTGCAAAGGGAGCTTAAAAGCTGTCCTGATTTAGAAAGATGTCATTTTTACTTTTTGAAATATTTATAATTTAGATCCTAGGAACTTGCTTTGATTTCAGAGGAGCCTAATGGTATATAAATGCCTGCTGTGATGTATGTACAGTAAAGTAACAGAGTACATATCTTAGACATTTTTTATCCATATAAAGAATGTGGGTAATTTGGTAGCAGAATTTTTAAAATCAGATAAGCCAATAAAATTCTTTGCTGCAGGCAAGTGTGTATAGATTATTTACACTGGGGCACTGGTATGCAGGTACCCTGTTAAAAGTTGTTCACTTCAGTATAACGGCTAGAGCACACTGCTAAGCTGTCTGGAGTGGCTCAAGAGCATGAGTACCAAACTCAGGGCAGACTGTTAAGAAGCCGGACACAAACTCCAAACTGGTTGTGAGTTCTATACTTAGATTTTTCCAACCAAGTATCAAGTGTCAATGCCTCAGGCACTATAACAGGCTAACCGTGGAGTTGCAGTCAGTTGCCCTGGGTATTCCGATCTCTTTTGTCACCCAGGCAAGCTTGCCTTTGTGATAGATGGTCCCTCACACCAAAAATCACAATTATTCAGATTACTCCTGTCATAATCATATAGCTAAGGGTAGTATAAAATCCCTCTTTACCCTGTAAAGGGTTAATTCCTCTTTTACCTGTAAAGGGTTAAGAAGTTCAGATAACCTGGGTGGCACCTGACCAAAAGGACCAATAAGGGGAGAAGATACTTTCAAATCTCTGGGGGAAGGTTTTTGTCTGTCTTCCCCGGATTCAACAAGGAAACAGGGCAGGGAAAATACATCTCCCTAAGCCATATCTGAACTAAGCATCGAGTCTTGCAAAAATAGTAAGTAATAGCAAAGAAATGCATTAGATTACTTTTTGTTTTAGCTTGTAAATTTTCCCTGTGCTAAGAGGGAGGTTTATCCCTGTTTTTGTAACTTTAAAGTTTTGCCTAGAGGGAAAATCCTCTGTGTTTTTGAGTCTTTTGTTATTCTGTAAAGTACTTACCATCCTGATTTTACAGAGGTGATTCTTTGACCTTTTCTTTAAATAAAATTCTTCTTTTAAGAACCCAATTGATTTTTTTATTGTTCTTAAGATCCAAGGGTTTGGGTCTGTGTTCACCTGTACCGACTGGTGAGGATATTATTCTCAGGCTTTCCCCAGGAAAGGGGAGTGTAGGGCTTGGGGGAATAGGACTCCAAGTGGTCCTTTCCTTGATGCTTTGTCTAAATCACTTGGTGGTGGCAGCATACTGTTCAAGGCAAGGTAAAATTTGTGCCTTGGAAAAGTTTTTAACCTAAATTGGTAAAAATTGTAGACATACGTTAAGGGCCAGATTCAGTCCTGCACTGAGCTTGTGCAAGAGGTGCAAAGGGTCCTGAAATGGGGCAGAGAATCTGGTCCTAGAGGGTTACTTAAACTATAGAAAAGCTATAAATTTGCCTCTTTCTTATAATAAAATTCCTGTAGTTTTCTTATTTTAAATATTCCTTTTAGCTTGTTACAGAAGGAGCTTGGGCCAAGATCATTCCCTCCTTCACTACATCCATGGGAGGAAACTAACTCTCTGTACTTTTGTGTGAGAGGGAGTGGCCCCTAAAACTCTCCTCTTTGTGGCTCCTAAAACTTGCTGAGCTCCACAGCTACCTCAATAGTGATCTGAGCGTCAGTGTTGGCTCTGTGTGCCTCTGACAGTCCCACCCTCTGCATTGTGGTGAACCGTGTTACTGAGGTCAACCCCCTAGCTCAGGCTGCCCTCTGCAGAAAACATTATACAGCCTTCGGTGGCATAGCACTCTTCCATGTGGAGAGGAGGTGAGATATGTGGTTGGAGGGTCTCCTTTGTGCAGGTATCTAAGGGTCAGGAGCTGGGCTTTGTCCTTCACTGATTATTCCAGGGTGCTAATAACCGTCCCACATATACATGAACTGCCATGTCGTTTCTGTGCAGTGTAGTTGTAGCTATATCAGGTCCATGATATTAAGAGACAAGGCTTCTGTTTGCCAGAATGGGCGATAGGAGATGGGTCACTTGATGATTACCATGGGCAGCGTGTATCGTAGGCTGGGGGGAGGCTAGGCTTCCCCAAACAGCCCCGCGTGGCCCCGACCACACTCTGCCCCAAGGCCCCCTCCTGCTTGCTACATCCCTCTTGGCCCCAGCCCAGGCAGACTGCTCCCTTTCTCGGAAGCATGCTAGAGATGGGGCTGGGGCCGTGGTGCCCAGTGCTCGGGGGAGCTGGAGGCGTTGGGGCTGCCTGCCCTGTGCTCAGGGGAATCTGGGGGCATTGGGGCCGTGGCGCTCCAGGGCTGAAGGTGCTGGGGTGGGTGGGGGGCTATTGCATGTGAAGGCTGGTAGAAAGTGATCTCGGGAGGCAGTCACATAGCACTACAGGTTGCAGGACTCAGCTGCCTACCTTTGGGCCCTGGATCACAACCCCTACTCACTCTCTGATGAGGTTGGAGGCAAAAAGCTAGGGGCTCAGGACTAGGAAGATCCCATATCCCAGAGAGTCATGACTCTGGGGCTTTGGCTGGGTGAAGACTGAAGTTCCTTACTGAGCAGTGGAACTAGCATTTGTTGAACTCTTTACATACCCTGAAAAGGGTGGGAAGCAACTTGTGTGCCAGACGGAGTGCTAAGTCGCACAAAGGGACAGATCACTGCAGGATGGGAGCAGCTATCAACAGGGGCTGCAAAGCCAGAAGAGCGAATGTCCTGTCCTTGCCCAACCACTAGGTGGTACCTGTGGCGAGCAGACCTCTTTATAGATATATATATATATATATATATATATATAAAAATTGCCAAAAAAAGTATCTAAAATTAAATTCTGTGCTACTCAACTTCTATCTTACCATCCAATTTCATAATTGAAAAACTCTGTTATATATCTCAAGTTCTATATCCTGTGCTTGTGATCTTAATGTTCCTCTTAAGCATAATCTGAGACACTGCCTCATCAAAGCATTTAAGTTTCAGTGGTGCCAATGAATCTCCAAGTGCAGAGGTCCGCTCACAAAGAGCAGCTTTCTGGATTGTGGCCCAGTTCCTCCTTTTCATTTATTTTAAATAATTTAAGAATTAAATTTAAAATAAAAAAAATCTTTCTATATGTAAGTACCACTAGAACAATCCAGTCTGAAGATTTCCCCCCGAAAAAGGATGGGAAAAATGGAACATCTTTTCCTAGTGATAACCCTTTTGAGATCACCTTATTCATTCTCGTTTCTGTGAATTTACTCTCCTCTGAAGCACGTCAGTCCCTTGATATCAGGGTTTGCATTTTCCATTGCTAAATTGCTACACAAAATATATTAAAATATTCTGGAAAGGATGGCTCCAATGGCACCAAAGGGTTAATGAAGAAATGCATCTAGAGGGTTTATAATTTGGTTCACTACACCCGGAAGCTAACATGAAGTAATCTCACTTAAGCAATGAAGCATGAACTTTTAAACAAAATACTCAGGTGACTTTAACAGGAAAACAATAGTTCCCTTGAGATAATGCTGCTATAAGAATGGAATTGCTTCTACAGTTGGTAGGTTTAAAAAAAAAAGGATCCTAATAATGTTTTAGCCATGCTTATATGGTTTGTTGGTTTTCTTTCCATACAATCATAGAAATACTGATCTGTTATGTCGCTATACGTGATATTTCTTCACGCAATACATTATTCCAGAAATTACTTACTAGTTTAAATATCTTCAAAGTCTGTTGCTGCTGACCTCATATCTTTTAGTTGAGGAACAAGATTCCCTTAGGCCATCTTAGTCATATTATGACCAGTCATAAATATTAATTGCCGGATGTTACTTTTAGGAACCATTCAACAAGTTGCATATATGCTGGGAAAGTGAATTCTGCTTACACATCAAAAGCATTTATTTAAAATCTAACTGAAGATAAAAGAAAATTCTGGGTCAGGAACAGTGCTGAATAAATTGTCAGTTTGAATATTTTTAAATGTAATAAGTGAGCCTGGGCCTTATTTGTATTATGCTGTCCCCTTCTCAAAAAGCAAACACAAGACAGTGGCAAAAATCAGGTTTAAAATGGTAATTATGATCGTTGCTATATTTTCTAGGCAAGTGATAGCCTCTAGACATAAATGGAAAATTCATCTTGTGTTTTTAATGCAAATAGTTAGTACTGGAAACCTTCTCTACCGAAATACATGCATTGTGCAGAAAGAAATAGTGGTAACAAATGGAACTGGTAAAAAACAAATGAAAAAATCAGCTGATGCAAACCTCAGCAAAAGCTCTCTCTCTCTATATATATATTTATAGTATGATTTGTAGATTGAACAGATTTTAGCAATGATGTTTTTTAAGAGATGAATGAGACATAACTGTGTTGTCTTTTTTATAATATCAGTTAGTGTCCAGTGTCTGATATAACTTATACTTTATGCTGACTTTAATTCAGTGGTTCTCAAACTTTTTTTTTATATTTAACACTATTATAAATGCTGGAGGTGAAGCGGGGTTTTGGGGTGGAGGCTGACAGCGCATGACCCTCCACATAATAACCTCGTGACCCCCTGAGGGTTCTCAAACCCCAGTTTGAGAACCCCTGCTTTAATTAGTTCTTTTAGGGAAAGTGTGTTATCTCATTATGGGAGTAATGACTTCTAGGTTCTGTTCCACTCACATTTATTAGTATTACTGTGGTGCCTAGATGCCCCAGGAGTAGATCAGGACCCTGTTGTGGTAGATGCTGTACAAACATAGAACAAAAAGATGGTGCCTGCCCCAGAGAACTTACAATCTAAGATGAGAGACAACAGATGGATAGAGACATAGATGGAAGAGTATTAAGGAAATAATGAGATATTACTGACCAGAATGATACACAGAGGTCTCAGTGCACTAGCAGCCTAACTGTAAAGTTTTTTGTAGGCATCACAGCAAAGGTGAGATTTCAGGAGGGTTTATAAAGGAGTATAACGAGGTAGCTTTGTGGACGTTTATGGGGAACTCCTCCCAAGTATGTGGGATAAAGCATCAAGTAGCTTTTTTGAAAATTTAACAAATGGAGTGTGGAGGCTGGCATCATTGGCCCTTTGTAGGCAGGAGCTCACATCTCAATAGTGAATGAGAGATGATTGGTAAGGTGTGTGTATAGACCATGAAGGGCCTCGTAAGTGAAGGCATCCAGCTTATGGTTGATGCAATAGAAAAGGGGGAACCAGTGGAGGTATGCAGCAGCAGCATCCTGAATGGATATGAGTGGGGGGGAAGAATTTGTAAAATTTGAATTTCCCAAGGCCAGAGAAAAGGATGTTTCACTAATTGAGTCTGAGATGATAATGTGGATGGCAGTTTAGCTTTGTGGATGGATGAAAGAGGCTGTATCTCAGAGAGATTATGCAGAAAGAATTGGGCAGTATTTAGAGAGAGCCTGGATTTGAGGACAAAGAGAGAGGTTTTTTATGGGCCAGAGTGACATGCAGGATGGAGATATTGATCATGAACGGAGGCATTGGAGAGGGCTCGAGAGGGAGAGTGATTAGGAGCTCTGTTTTAACCATTAGCAGTTTCTCCTCTCTTGGTTTTCACACCTCATCTGCTAGAAGAGGGACTCATCCTCCCTGATTAAACTGACCTCGTTATCTCCAGACTGATCCTTGCCTGCATATTTATACTTGCCTCTGGAAATTTCTACCACATGCATCTTATGAAGTGGGTATTCATCCACGAATACCCACTTATGCTCCAATACATCTGTTAGTCTATAAGGTGCCACAGGACTCTTTGTTGCTTTTTACAGATCCAGACTAACATGGCTACCCCTCTGATGTTTTAACCATGTTACACTTGAGCTGATGGCTAGACATCCATGAGGAGACATCCAAGAAACAGGCTGAGGTTTTAGTTTGGACAGAAGACTGCTCTGGAGTACAGAGATAGATCTGTGAGTTGTCATAAGAACATAAGACTGGCCATTGGGGGTCAAACCAATCGTCCATCTAGCCCAGTATCCTGTCTTTGGACAGTGGCCAATTCCAGATGCTTCAAAGGGAATGAAAAGAACAGGGCAATTATCAAGTGATCCATTCCCCCTATGTCCAGTCCCAACATATGGTAGTCAGAGGCTTAGAAGCACTGAGATTGCATCCTTGACCATGTTGGCTAGTAGCCATTGATGGACCTATCCTCCATGGATTTATCTAATTCTTTTTTGAACCCAATTATACTTTTGGCATGCATAACATCCCCTGGCAATGAGTTCCACAGGTGACTGTGTTGTGTGAAGGAGTACTTCCTTTTGTTTGTTTTAAACCAGCTGCCTATTAATTTTATTGGGTGACCGCTGGTTCTTGTGTTATATAAAGGAGTAAATAACATTCCCTATTCAGTTTTCCATGCCATTGATGATTTTATAGACCTCCTGCTCCCCCTTAGTCACCTCTTTTCCAAGCAAAAAAGTCCCAGTCTTTTTAATCTCTTCACATATGGAAACTGTTCTATACCCTTAATCATTTTTGTTGCGTTTCTCAGTACCTTTTCCATTTCTAATGAATCTTCTTCGAGATGGGGCAACCAGAACTGCACACAGTATTCAAGGGGTGGGCGTGCCATGGATTTATATAGTGGCATAATGATATTTACTGGCTTATTATCTATCCCTTTCCTAATGGTTCCTAATATTCTATTCATTTTTTTGACTGCCACTGCACATTGAGCAGATGTTTTCAGTGAACTACCTACAATATCTCCAAGATCTCTTTCTTGAGTGGTAACAGCTAATTTAAACCTCATCATTTTATATGTATAGATGGGATTATGTTTTCTAATGTTCATTACCTTGTATTTATCAAGATTTAATTTATCTTCCATTTTCTTGCCCAGTCACTCAGTTTTGTGAGATCCCTTTGTAAGTCTTTGCAGTCAGCTTCGGACTTAAATATCTTGAGTAATTTTGAATCATCTGCAAAGAATTCCAATAGATTGATGAGGCATGATTTCCCTTTACAAAAGGGACTCTTCCCCAGCAATTTGTGTTACTCTGTGTGTCAGCACGAAGTTGAATTTGGGTTTGTGGATGAGATTACCCAGAGATAATGTGTAGCGGGAGAAGAGAAGGGGACCAAGGATTCAGCCTTGTGGAGCTTCAACAGAAAGTTGGAGGAGAGATGAGGATGATCCTCCACAGGTCACTCTGAAGGAGTGATTAGAGAAGTAGGAGGAGAACCAGGAGAGGACACCATAATGGAAACTGAGACATGACAAGATTTCAATAAGAGCAGGTCAACAGTTTTGAAAGTGTCCAACAAGTTAAGGAAAATGAGGATGGAGTACTGGTTCTGAGTTTTGGCTAGGAGGAGGTAATTAAAGACTTTGGGAGTTTTAGTGGAGTGCAAGGGGCAGAAGCTGTGTAGGAGCGGGCCTAGAATAGAATTGGAGGACAGGATCTCCAGACAGTGATTTAAACAATGCATTCACTTACTTGCTGTATGACCTTGGGCAAGCCACTTATTCCTTCTCTGTTGCACTTTCCCCATCTGTAAAATATATATTACACTTAACAGGCAAAAATCTTTCTGAAAGTTATTTAACATTTGGAAATTTGTAGCTAAGGTTCAAACTACAACTTAACTCTTTCTATGACAGTCTGACCCTTGCCTATGTACCTCAGATTCCATTAGCATTCCACATATCAATGGAACAGATTCTCTCTCTCCTGTTGTTGTTTCTTAGACCTTGTCTGCACTACACAGTTTTGTCAACAAAAGTTAGCTTTTGTTGACAAAACGGTGGTGTACACGTTGTGATGCTCCTCCCACCAATAAAAAGAAGAACAGGAGTACTTGTGGCACCTTAGAGACTAACAAATTTATTAGAGCATAAGCTTTCGTGGACTACAGCCCACTTCTTCGGATGCATACGAAGAAGTGGGCTGTAGTCCACGAAAGCTTATGCTCTAATAAATTTGTTAGTCTCTAAGGTGCCACAAGTACTCCTGTTCTTCTTTTTGCGGATACAGACTAACACGGCTGCTACTCTGAAACCTCCCACCAATGTAACTCCCCTACAACGACAGAATAAAATCACCTCGATGAGTGGCATAGAGCTTTTTGCAATGTAGTTAGAGTGACGCAGCATCAGTGTAGATACTGCACTTGCTTATCTCACCCTGACTGGCCACCAGGAGGTGTCCCACGATGCCCATCCTGATCGCTTTGGTGAGCAGTTTGAAATCTGCTGCCCTGAAGGTACACAGATATGCACCTTTCCCCCATTTAAAGGCCTGGGAATTTTTGAAATTCCTCTTTCTGTTTGCCCGGCATGCACAGTTCAGATAGCATCTTCACAGCTGACCATGCTGGCTTTCTGCAGCAAACGCTTTCCCACATGGAGCATACTGGAGCTGTTGGATCTGCTGAGTCTATGGGGAAAAGAGGCTGTGCAGTCCCAGCTTCGCTCCGGCTGTAGGAACTTTTGGTACTTATGAGCATATTGCTAGTGACATGCAGGAGAAGAGGCATGAGAGGGATATGCAGGAGTGCCAGGCTAAGATCAAGGAGCTGACGCAGGCATACCAGAAGGCAAGACAGGCCAACCATTGCTCTGGTGTGGTGGCAAAAACATGCTGTTTCTATAACAAGCTGCATGCCATCCTCGGCTGTTTTGGAGTGGTGAATGAGGAGAAAATGGCGAATGGTGAGAAAATATACTGTATATAGCAATTAAGACATGATGTAAACACCTAGAGGATAACAGGGTTATAAGGAGTAGCCAGCATAGATTTGTCAAGAGCAAATCATGCCAAACCAACTTAAGTTGCTTCTTCGACAGGGATATTGGCCTAGTGTATAAAGGGGAATCTGTAGATGTGATATATCATGATTTTTAGTAAGGCTTTTGATACAGTTCCACATGACATTCTCATAAGCAAACTAGGGAAATAGGAAATTACTGTAAGGTGGGTGCATAACTGGTTGAAAGACCATACTTAAAGAGTAGATATCAATGGTTTGCTGTCAAACTGGGAGGGTATACTAAAGGAGTCCTAGAGTGGTCAGTTCTGGGTCCAGTATGAGTCAACATTTTTATTAATAACTTGGATAGTAGAGTGGAGAGAATGCTTATAAAATTTGATGATGACACCAAGTTGGGAGGGGTTGAAAGCACTCTGAAGGATAGGATTAAAATTCTAAACAACCTGGACAAATTGAGAAATTGGTCTGAAATCATCAAGATGAGATTCAATAAAGAAAATGCAAACTACTGAACTTAGGATAGAAAAATCAAATGTACAACTACAAAATGGGGAATAACTGGCTATGCAGTAATACTGCTGAAAAGGATCTGGGGCTTATAATGGATCACTAATTGAATATAAGTCACCTAGGTAATGCAGTTGCAAAAAGGCTAATATTCTGGGCTATATTAACAGTGTCGTATGTAATCCACAGGAGGTAATTATCCCCTTTAATCCCCACTGGTGAGGTCTCAGCTGGAGTACTACGTGTGTCCTGTTCCAGGTGTCACACTTTAAGGAAGATGTGCATAAATTGGGGAGAGTCCAGAGAAGATCAACAAAAATAATAAGATTTAGAAAATCTAACCTATGAGGAAAGGTTAAAAAAAACTGGGTATGTTTAGTCTTGAGGAAAAAAATATTGTGTGTGCGCGGGGTGAGGGAGGGGGAGGGGATGGGGAACCTGATAACAAAAGTCTTCAAGTATGTTAAGGGCTGTTTATAAAGAGAATAGTGATCAATAGTTCACCATGTCCACTAAAGATAGGACAAGAAGTAATTTGCTTAATCTGCAGCAAGGGAGATTTAGGTTATATATTAGGAAAATCTTTCTAACTATAAGGGTAACGAAACTCTGGAATAGGCTTCCAAGGAAAGCTATGAAATCCCTGTTATTGGATACGTTTTTTTAGACACATATCTGTTAGGGCTAGTCTAGATTTACTTGGTTCAGGAGGCTGGACTAGATGACTTCTCGAGGTCCCTTCCAGCCCAACATTTCTTAAGATTTTATAGTTGTTGTCTCTAGAGACAGCATTAAGAGAGTGGTCTGATTGAAGGATTGGTTTTATGTGAGTAGTAGGTGGAGATCTAAGGGACTTTGGGAACTGCTGAGTTAGAGCATATCTTTCAGAAAGTTATCCAACATTGAGTTAAAAATTTCAAGTAACAGAGAATCCAGACTCCACCTTTCATTAAGGGTTCCTTCCTGTGCAGTTTATATTAATATTATGAGTATTGTATTAGATTTGTTTCACATGCAACTAAAAAGTTTACCTTATAGTTCTAGCATGTCCTTGTTTATCTGTATGGCCATTTCTCATTATTTCATGATAACATTAGTTGTATAAATCTGACATTTGTTGAATGGCGGGGGAGCTACTGTGAAAAAGAATCTGGATTTGAAGATGGTAGAGAATAAATACTTAAATTGTACCTCACTTACAACAGAGATATGTAGCTTAGTGCCCTTTGGGGCTTCAGTGGTTAACAATGCATATCTTAAAGCAAATAAAAGCAACACTTCATGAGCATATTTCTTGTGTCACATAGTGTTTTATATGTTTTGCTTTAAGGGACAAATTAGTGGCATTTTGAGACAGAACAATAACTTTGATGTTGCTAGAACTAGGGCAACTGTAATGAGAGAAGTGTGGTACTGCCATACAATCAGAAAGTATGTTGTCAGCAAGCAAATGATAATAGCATCTTGTATGCCCAGAAGGCCTGCTGTGATATTTGTGTCTGCTTATGATCCCCTTTGCCCTCAAAACAGTCTATTTTTAAATTGGTGCTGGGTATGACCTTAGTAAAGAAATGCTGTTGGAACATATTTAAATGCATGATTGTGCATGCTGTGTTCTTCAGTGCTATAGGACGCTGACAACTAAGTTTTTTTCCCCCCAACAGCAGATTTGTATTAGTGTGTACTTTTCCTGAGTTAAAATACTTATCTGCTTAACACTAAATGTGAAAACTTTAATTAAAAATTGTTCCATATCCTTAAGTAATATTTTGGTTGAAGCCTTGGTTGAATCATAGTTTCATCTTTTTAACAGTTTGACGGTCTTGGAACAAACTTTGAAAGAGAAAGTAGTTAAGGACATAGAGGTAAATGATAATTGGGATAAAATACAACATGATTTTATCCTGATCTCTGTCTTTAAGAAGCTAACTGACTTTAGACAAAGGAAATGCAGTAGAGCTAATCTAACTGGATTTCAGTGCGGCATTTGATACAGTTCCACATGGGACATTATTAGTTACATTGGAGAAGACGGGTTAATATGAGAATGGAAATGTGGATAAGGAACTGGTTAAAGGGAAGCGGGTCATACTGAAAGGTGAACTGTCAGGCTGGAGTGAGATTACTGGTGGAGTTCCTCAGGGATCAGTCTTGGGGCCAATCTTATTTAATATTTTTATTAATGACCTTCGCACAAAACGTGGGAGGATGCTAATAAAATTTGCAGATGAGACAAAATGAGGAGATATTGCCAGTACAGAGGAGGACTGGAATATCATACAAGAAG
Organism: Trachemys scripta elegans; assembly: GCF_013100865.1. Taxonomy (NCBI): domain Eukaryota; kingdom Metazoa; phylum Chordata; order Testudines; family Emydidae; genus Trachemys; species Trachemys scripta. Next base: position 49,396,979 of record NC_048298.1, read on the forward strand.
ATATGGATGACCTTGAAAACTGGAATAACAGAAATGAGATGAAATGTAATAGTTCAAAGTGCAAGGTTATGCACTTACAAACTAACAACAAGAATTTTTGCTATAAACTGGGGATTTATCAGTTGGAAGTGACAGAGGGAGAAAAAGTCCTGAATATATTCGTTAATCATAGGATGACTATGAGCTGCCAATATGATGCAGCCATGAAAAAGGCTAATGCATTTCTATGATGCTTCAGGCAAGGTATTTCCCGTAGAAAGAGGGAAATATTAGTACTGTTATACAAGGCACTGGTGTGTCCTCATCTGGAATACCGTGTGCAGTTCTGGTCTCCCATGTTGAAGAAAGATGAATTCAAACTATAACAGGAGCAGAGAATGATGATCCAAGGAATGGAAAACCTACTTCATGAGAGGAGACTCAAAGAGTTTAGCCTAACAAAAAGAAGACTGAGGGGAGATATGATCGCTCTCTATAAAACCATCAGACGGAGAGGAGTTCTTTAAGTTAAGCGCCAATGTGAACACAAGAACAAATGGATATAAACTAGCCATCAACAAGTTTAGGTTTGAAATTAGATGAAGGTTTCTAAACATCAGAGGAGTGAAGTTATGGAACAGCCTTCCAAGGGGAGCAGTGGGGACAAAAACCTAAAGGGCTTCAAGACTGAGCTTGATAAGTTTTTGGCAGGGATGGTATGATGGGACTGCCTAAAATGGCATGTAGCCGATCTGGGACTGCTAGCAGCAAATATCTCCAATGGCTGGTGATGGGACACTACATGGGGAGAGCTCTGAGAATCCTTTCCCAGCTATCTGGTTGGTGGGTCTTGCCCATATGCTCAGGGTCCAAGTGAGTTCCATCTTTGGGGTCAGGAAGGAATTTCCCCCCAGCTCAGATAGGCAGGGAATCCAGTGTTTTTTTGCCTTCCTTTGCAGCATGGGGGACGAGTCACTTGCAGGTTTAAACTAGTGGAAATGGTGGACTCTGTAACTTGACATCTTCAATAACTCAGCTAGAGGTCATTGGGTCTATTACAGAAGTGGGTGGGCCAAGGGTCTGTGGCTTGCAATGTGCAGGAAGTTAGACTAGATGATTATGAATGGTTTATGAGGTGTAGACATGATGCTGAAAAGGATCCCGATGGAAGTGGGGAAAAATTAACTATTTGTGCTGCCTGTTGGGATGAATGACACCGCTATATTCCCACTGGAATGTATCAAGGATGACTACACTTGGCTGGGTAAGGTGCTTAAAGAAGTGAATACTTCTGGTCCCTAGAGAAGGAGGGTGAAGGTGTAAAAAATAATAATAATAAAAAAAATCAACAGGTACCTCAAGAATTGGCACTAGGGGGCTGTTTTGGGGATGATTGACCATTGGGATTCATTCACGGAAAGAAGACTCCTCTTGACTGGTGGTCTCCACTGGAGTGATTGGAATGATTGATAAGAAGGGCTTTAAACCAGGAAATGAGGGGAGAAGAATGTGTAGGGCAAGTCACTTATCTGGGTATATCTCACTTAATCATTGCCCTGCCATTACAGGGGCCTTGGGCATTGGCATGCCTTGTTCTCTCCCTGTGACCCATTATAATAGTGTAATCTCCTTTGGACTGTAATACTTCGGTCTAATTTTGGTTGCTAGGTTTAATGTGCAGGTGTTGGTGGCCTGTGATAGACAGTGTAGATGACCTGGTAGTCCCTTCTGGCCTTAAACTCTATGACGTCATGTTAGAACGCAGCCATAATGAGTCATGTTAATGAATGAATTTAAGCATGACCATTTCTACCTATATTGAATGATAAATTATGTTTAAATTTGAGTCAGCTACCATGTGTCAATACTGAGTTCTGACATGATGTAATTCTCAATTGTGGACAAGCCCATAGACTCAAGTGGTTTAATTTAAAACAAGAATGAGTAAGAATAGAAGAGAAGGTCAGAGAAAAATAACAAAAACCTGCTTGCATAACAGAAATTCTGAATCTCTGCTAATCTCATCTAGATTCCCTTTAGGATTAATAACAGTGACTTTAAAAATAGTCACTTTACATTTCTATACCACACTTGCCCCTTTCACCCAGTCTGTTCTCAGCCCACTAGCTATTGACCTTTATTTCTGTTAAATCCCTCTTTCCCCCAGCACCCACACACTATATAGCTATAGAGATTTTCTCAGTTTTCTCCCTCAAAAGCTGGTTGCCCTCATGAAAATCCAGGAAGTTCTGATTCAAAATAGTCATTGTTCCTTAGTTAGTATTTGAGAAATGAATATTATTTGTTGATTGGTATGGTTATAGCCTTTTTCTAGTTGGTTTTCTAGTGTGGTTGAAGATCAGGCACAAAACAAATAAAATCTGTAAAACATGAATGAAGTTAAATTTATTTGAAAATGTTTTTCTCTTGTAAAGGCTCTTTTTTGTTGTTGTACTAAGGATTTAAATAGGGGTAGTAGCTATATGCAAGACAACTCAGCAGGGTTTTTCAGTTCACAGAATTTGCTAATACAGCAACAGTTAAATGACAAGGGAAATTTAAAGTTGAAGGGACTCTTCATCTCATGATTTCTAAAAGCTCTCTTGGGGTATTGTTCTAGAAATTTCTGCCAGTAACCATATTTACTCATAATGCATTGCTATATTCAGCCATGTACTGTTTGCTAGAGCCCTTGAGGTAGTACGTTGCACCAACAAATATATTCTCTAGGTACTTGTGCCACTGTTAGCAATCATATGTGACAGCCATCGGCATTCATAAAACATACAGTGAGCATTTAGTCTTCTGATTAGTACAAAGTATTACTTCAGGCTAGAAACATGCCATCTGGGTATCCTTAATCTATTAGTTTTAGTCCTGCTTTGTGTGATATCTTCATGCCATTGCAACTGTTACTGTGTCACAAGTTTAGTAAAAGTATTAAGCTTTGTTTTCCAGTCTTGACGAATCACATGGCTGCAGTTGACAGTATAGAACAGAATTCAAATAAACAAATACAAATGAATAATATGCCATTAATTTTTTGTAGTAAGCTGTATCTTCAGGAAGATAAGACTAGTGTAGTCTATTTTTGGAATATTTTAATGTGGATAGCTTAACTCTTTTCCTCCCCTTTAAAAAGCTGAAAACAAGTTATGTTGTATCTGTAACTGGCATGATAGCTAGTTACTTTGTCAACACGAGTCACCTGAGTTTGAAAGTGACTTCAAGATTTTGATCATGTGCCCAGTGGGGGCAAAAATGTGACATCTCTGTGGTATGAGCACTACAACGATGCAAAATGATTCTTATGTTGATCAACTATGCTGGGAACTTATATTTCAACATTACGGGTCAGATGCTCAGCTGGTGTAAATTGGTGAGGTTCTTTTGAAATCAGTGGAGAAATATTGATTTCCACCAGCTTGACTGTCTGTCCCTAAGTCCAGTGGCACCGGAACATTTTTAATAGTGGGGGTGCTGTAACCCATACCCCTTACCCCGACTACCCCCTCTCCTCTTCAAGTTGGGGCTGGGAGCAGGGCTATGTCTCTGGGAGTGGGGGACCTGGACAGGGGTAAAGGGGCTGAGGCTGGGGACATAGTTGGGGGCAGATATGGGGCCCGGGGTGGAGCCCTGGGTGCGGGGCAGCAGTCTGGATCCTAGGTGCGGGGCCATCAGCAGAGCCTTGGGCACCAGGTGACAGCCGGGACCCTGGGTGGGGATCTGGGGGCCAGGACCCTGCATATGGGGCCGGGAGCGGAGCCCTGTATAAAACCTGGGGGTGCTATAGTGCACCTCTGCTTCCTATGCCTAAATCCTCCAGTCAACTCACTGTAGCTTCATTGTTCATAAAAACACGTTAAATCTCAAACAGTATTCTGTTACAATGTAAAACATGAACACAAAAGTCTTTTCAGTGATTAAGAATATAATCAACCAAAACTGGGTAGATGCTCGATCAAAATATGATCATACAAAATGCTATGTTCCAGTATTGTTAGGATTGTGATATCTGCTGACAAATACAAGGTCCTTTAGTATGCATACTAATTTGGATAATGCTTATTATAGGTATATAGCAAATGCAGTTTAGCCTTTCATTCTGAAACAGTAATAGGGTATTACTTAAAAATGAAAGGGTAGACTGAATTTGTTATATACATATAACAAACAATACAGTAGCTTATTAGGTAAATATTCAATTTTTATACACATGCAATTCATATCCTGAAGCATTTACTTGTCATGCAGTATCAGAATGGCTCCAAAATGTCACTGTTGTCCATCATGTAAGGACTTGTATATGTACACATTATAAAATCATTCATTGCATATTTCCAGTATTTCATAGGAGTAACCTTCCTTTGCCTGTAAGTCATACCATCTAAGTGTGGGACTCCCAGGTGTGAAATGCTTTGGATTTTATAAGGTTGATATTTATTGTTGTCTACAAAGGTCATCTTGCTTTGTGACAAGACAGATAATTTGTTTTTCCTCCCCTATAAGCTAGGAGAAACTTTTTAGTATTCCTTTCTCTTAGGGCTAAATCGAGTATAGTTTTAGCATAGTTCATAATCAAAATATTTTAAACAGTTAAAGCAGAAATGTTAAGTAAATTTATTTGTATTTGTTTTGCAGTTTATCAAATGTATCAAAATACAGGGTGACTCGATTTAATCATGGATTTCTACGTAAAAGTGCATTTTTGTTGGTTGTTATAACCTTAATACATATTCTTCACAACTCAGAGATAGATGTAGGTTTTATTTTTAGAAGGTATACACTATACATTTTTAAAGTGATTTATTTTGAAAACTTTTCAGGTTAGTTTTATAGCTATATCAGAAAATGAATGATTGGTTATTTCATTTACCAAAGGTAATTGAAGCAGATATTTATGAAGTCATTAGGAGATGAACTATCGCCAATTCAACAGGTTAATCATTAATATTTGGAGGCTTTTCTTGCCATTCTGTATTAGGAGGAGAACATCACCAGACACAGACATTTAAATTGTTTTATTTAATTAAAACAACACCATTTTGTATTCCAGATTTTTTTCTTCAACGGCAAACGTATAAATATTTTAACAAAACAAGCATATGAATTTTTGCATTTAGTTAAACATTTAAGTTTTTTTAAAATCAGGTTTGTTTTTGTTAAAATTGTTTTTAACTAAAATAGTCAAATGAATTTAATACAAAAAAAATTAAATGGACTGTGTCAGCCAGGTCAACATGAGAAACTTAAAATATTGGCTTCTCAGCTAACTCAGTCGTCTTCACTTTCATTTTGCTGTTCATAATCTGGAAAAGAAAAACAAGCTTTCCTGCTTTTTCAGGTCCCAAACGATTTCTCAATTTGGAATGAATTAGTCCAAAGGAAGAAAATATTCTTTCTACACCGGTAGAAGAAGCTACTGCTGTTAAAAGTGAGATTATCACTTCAACAGTCTCTGAATCCAAGTGCTTAAGTGACTTCCACCAGTTCACTGGTGCGACTTTCTTTAAAACATCATCAGCAAACATATTTCTTGAATGGTTCACCCTTAGCGCTGAAGTTAATTATAGTTGGCATTATGGAGGGATGATTGCTGGATGTCCATGTCATAGTCAACTCCTCTTTTTCAGCAGTTAAGGTTTGACCCTGGTACCAAGTATTGAGAATATTAGCAAGAAAATGAGCTGTAGATAGTACTTGTCCCATTTGTTATTTTAATGCTTGTAATTTAACTCTGTCATTGCATATTTCTCTTTTTAAGATCTCACTCAGTTCCTTCCAAATTTCAACAGCATCAGTAATAAAACAGCTATTTCCCTGCATTTTGTGCAAGGCTACAGAAATAGGCTTCTGGGTTCCCAGCATGTGTTCAACATTTCTCTTAACCCCAATGTTGAGAACTTTGGCTATGATATGCCATCTATTTTTTCACGATTTTGTTCACAAACTGTCATAAGATTAGGCTAGTTCTTGGTATAGTACTCAAAACAGTCCACTACTGAGTTCTATCACAGATCTTGTGGGAGAGTTAGCTTAGTTCCTCCCACTTTTTTCAGAGCAGCTTCTGCAAAGTGGTTGTTATGGAAGTATTTTGCAATTTCAACAACATTAGCCTTTTTTCTGGAGCACTGAAGTTTTTGGCTAGGAGGTGCATCAAATGAGCACTGCAACTGTATGTTATTAGCTTGGAACTCTCTTCTAAATAATTTCTTCTCATCTTGGATGCATTTGCAGCATTGTCTGTGACCAGACAATTTGAATTTTTTTTCACAGTTTGTTATAGCTTTTATTGCTGCTTCTTGTAAGTATTCTGCTGTGTGTGCATTTCCTGATGTATCAATTGTTTCCATAAGGAAGACATTCCCTTCTTCTGTTGTCACACAAGCACATACAACAGGATCATTGTGGACATTGCTTCACCCATCAAGACTCAGGTTAACAATTTTACCCTCTAGAGTAGACCTTTTGCACACTGCTCAATTTCTCTTTCATACACTTTATCCAGCAATTTGCCTGCAACATCTGCTCTTTTGGGTGTACTGTATCCTGGTGTTAATGACTGAATCATGTTAATGAAGTGTGGGTTCTCAGTAATACAGAAAGGAGAGTTTGTTGCATAAACAAACCGGGCAATTTTTTCATCAATTACTTCTTTTTGTAATCTGCTGGTTCTTATCACAAATTTTTCTAAGGTTGTTTCTGGATGATGGAGATTTTTTTTCTTTTTGCTAAAGGTGAGATATACTGTGGCTATGTGACATACATGATGTGACTGAAGCACTATTATTGGCAGATAACTCTGAAACTATAGCAAATGATGGTGATCTTGAAGGTGGATAGTCTTCAGAATCCTGTATGTTGAGGATGGATTCTCTTAAACAAAATAAGTCAATGCAGTTATTTAATTATTACTCCATACTGCTCACTTAGTATTACTCATTGCATTCACTGACACTCAGTACTACTTTAAAGGTGAAATTGTAAAAGGAAGATCTGCCTACTTCAGCTATTTATTTTTTATCACAACTGCATCAAAATGATAGTACCATAGATTAATAACTATATTTTTTTGCTCAAACATGATAATTCAAGAATAATCCAGAAGGAAGACAGGCAGTCCTTAAGAAAGAAGTATGAAATAAAAAAGTTTACCAACCTGAAGATCCTGCATGTTCAGACATGTTCCTTTCATCATCTTCAATGCAGCTTCCTCCTGCGAAGGAACACTTCTCATGATGTTGCTTCATTTGGGCAACTAGGCCTTGCATTTCTTTGTTGCACTGTTTGCATTTTGCACGCATTACTGTTTTACCCACAGGTAGAGGAACTTCATTAAAATATTCCCGAACTGGGTCTCTTTTACTGCCTGCTGCCACTTTCCCTTCAAGTGAGAGAATGGTATGGTAGATCTCAAATCAATGAAGGCTACATTCAGAAAGACCTAAAGACTTCTGGAATATGCTGCTCAAACAGTTTCACTTTTGTTTCTACTGCCTGTCCTTCCCTTCTCACATTTATCTCCGGACCACTTCTCCTTGTCCAGATCTATTCCGCCCCAACAATCTTCTATTCATTGAACTTTTTGAAACTTCGCACTTTTAGATAGATGTAAGTGTTTAACTCCATGTACATAAATTTGTAGAGGGACAACAGGGTTGAGGTCTGTTATTTCTCACCTCTATGTATTATTTATTTATTTAAAAACATTTTTGCTGTTAACAAGCATGTTATCTCTGGAGACACAAATTCAGTTTGAGAACTGCAAAACTAAGCATCTCTGATGGTATCTTCTAGACTGAGCACTGAATCCCATTGGGTAGATACGAAGATTAACCTAAATAATCTATACAGAAGCCCCTGTAGCCCTATGAGATTGGGTCCCTAATCCATGAACTATTAGAACACATTTACAAAACTTTTCTTAAACTTTCCATGAATATATTGTCTCATACTATAGAATTAGAATTTATAATCCCTATTCCATGATATGATATCTTTGCGCTATAATGTATCTTAATTAAAACTATCTTTAGATAGATTTTTTCTTCAAAAAGCATTTTATCAAAAAAATCCGATTTAAATTAAAAAAATCTAATTTTGTAAATTTAAAAAAAAATCAGTGATTTTTATCCACCCTGTCAAAATCTAAGGGTTTATATACAAAATATAAAGTCATATACATCAAATCCTAGAACTACTGTGTTGAACTTAAAAACAAGCAAAAAACAACCCACTCCATATGTTGTACTGAAGGACAACATAGATTGTTTCTGCCCTTCCTTGAGAATGGTCAGCTTCTAGTTACAAATCTAGGTACTACCAGTGAAAGCATCCCAGCTAATCCCAAATGCTGGATAAAACATGAGAAGAGAGGCAGTCTCAATCTGTCTACTCTGTTGTTCTAGTACGGACCACCTCACAAATGTTTGTCATTCGTGTCCTCCAATATCTTTGTGAAGTAGGGAAGGATTATTATCTTCACTTAGGATATCAAATGAAGAGCTGAGGCAGAGAAATAAACTACTTGCTAAAACTTTACACAAGAAATTTTTTGCAGTGCTATTAATCCTGAGTCTCAATCCAGTGCCTTAAGCACAAGGCTAACCTTTCTCACCCAACCTGTTAAGGTACCCCAAATCAATAGGCTTTATCAATGTCTTCTATTTATAATGGGCCACGCTGAAACTTGAAATTTGAATTGTCTTCATCCAATACCTCTCACAGATTTTGGAGTGTTTGAATTTTGGTTTTGGACTTTTCAGGTTAGATCCATCTCTATTTCTATTGCACCTAGAAACTGAACCCTGCCGCTCCGGGAAGTGGCTGGCACCACGTCCCTGCGGCCCCTGGGGAAGGGAGGACAGAGGGCTCTGCGCGCTGCCCTTGCCTTCGGGTACCTCCCCCGAAGCTCCCATTGGCCGGGAATGTGGAACCGCAGCCAATGGGAGCTTCAGGGGAGGGACCCACAGGCAAGGGCAGCACGTGGAGCCTTCTGTCCCCCCTCCTCCAGGGGCCACAGGGATGTGCTGCCGGCTGCTTCCTGGAGCGCCGCAGGGCCAGGGCAGGTAGGCACGGAGCCTACCCTGGCCCCGGTGCGCGCCACTGCCACCCCGGAGCCACTCCAGGTAAGCGGCGCTGGGCCGGAGCCCGTACCCCGAACCCCTCCTGCACCCCACACCCCAACTCCCTGCCCTGAGCCCCCTGCTGCACCTCGCACCCCTCCTGCAGCCCAATCCTCTGCCCTGAGCCCCTGCCGCACCCTGCACCCCAGCTCTCTGCCCTGAGCCCCCGCTGCACCTTGCACCCCTCCTGCACCCCAACCCCATGCCGAGCCCCCTCCCACACTCCGCACCACTGCCCTGAGCTCCCTCGTACACCCCGCACCCCTCCTGTGCTCCAACTCCTTGTCCTGACCTCCTTCCTGCACACCGCAACGCACCCCAACCCCCTGCCCCAGCCCTACATTCATGGCCCCGTCGTGGTCGCTGGAGGGGCAGTGATCGGGGTCAGGTCATGACTTCAGCCCGTCACTGACAAGGGGCGACTCTCCACCAACACGGGAGATAGGGTTAGTGCCAATACAGCAGGGACAGTGGTTGCCCCAGTAGCAGTACTGGAACCCGTGGGGGTTGCCAGTGGTGCTGGTCCAATCCTCTCTGGCCGCATCAGACAAGCCAGCCGTGGCACCACCGGCACTGCAGTCAGAGCACAGTACTGAGGTGGAGGCTGTGGCGGCGCACTGCCACCCTCCGTGATCATCACCGCCCACTCTACCTGGGCGCAGGCCTCTTTGGCAGCCTTTCTGGCCCATGTGCCTATCCAGGACATCTGTAAAGTGGCCATCTGGTCGTCTGTCCATAGCTTTACGTCCCAGGCCTGCTGGGTCAGTGCATAGTGGAACGATGCTGGCTTCGGTAGGGCAGTACTGCAAGCCGCTAAGCTGTGAACTCCAAGCCCACCTCCCTGGATATTGCTTGTGAGTCATCTAAAATGGAAGTGACATGAGCAAGCACTCGAAGAAGAAAAAACGGTTACCTACCTTTTCATAACTTTGTTCTTTGAGATATGTTGCTCATATCCATTCTATTATGGGAGTGCCACTCCAGATGGCGCCACAGGCGGCCCTACTGATAATGCTAAGGCAGAAATCGCCGACAACTGTGCACGTGGGCGTGTGCACACCTAAAATGGAATGGACATGAGCAACACATCTCGAAGAACAACAGTTACGAAAAGGTAGGTAACAGGTTTTTTCCACCCTATCAATCTTAACACTGTGGTCACACAGGAGGTGGACTCACTGTGATTTAACACAGAACTATCAATCATTCAATTTAAAATAAAGGCTACACATTCTTATTCAGAAGCTAAACACTTTTAAATGTTATCAGTAATTTTCAGCATAATTATTAAGGGAGTACAAACTGATTCAGAAAAAATAAGAATGTCATTTGAAATCATGATAGTTTTAGGACTGAACCTGAAATGAACAAAGATTGTGAAATACTGAGTTAATTCACCCTCAGTTATTTTTCAGTGTTGTGTGCCTTTTGTATTTTTGGATTCCTACCTGTAAGATTTCTTACTCATTCAATATAAATAATAAGATACAATATGAACCATGGAATTTAGTTTTCAAATCAGTTTATAATTGCCATTTGACTGTGTAGGTCATATTTTATTTTCCAAAGTCAATGTCCATTTGTACAGTACAGAGGTTTGCCCTGCCTTTAAACAGTTTTAAAATGGTTCAGGCTAACAGAGTTCAAAAGCTAGTTAGTTGACCAAGGTAAGCTAGACACAACCATTTTAAAAGCATGTTTAAAAATTTTCTGCCAATCAGATTTGAAAAACAAAATGCCTAAACACTGTTCTAAAATAACAGCTGGTCTTCTGTGACGAGACATACAGTGTTTAAATTATTTTGAGACAAAGCACTTGAAAATGAGCTCACCTCATTGATGTGTAAGATCAAGAGTAAAAGGGGCTTTTATATTGATCATCAGGGCTTTGAGTTGTAAAATTCATAGGGGAAAGGTTTTTTAATTATTTCAAAGATAAATATATGTTACCCTTTTTGTGAATAACTGTGCTAATGACAAAGAATGGTATATTAATGAAATGATAATCAAAGGCAATGATAATTTGCTGGACCTCCTTGACTTTAAATGCAGAATAAAGGTACTCTACCAGAGAATTTGCCTCTCGGTGTAAATCTAATTTGGAATTATTCAGTTTCCTAATAATGAACGGAAAATTAGCAATGAATTTGCAATGCAGGGTGGCAGTAAAAGAGGCCAATATAATTTTGGACTGTACATTCACAGGCATAACGTAAGGTAAGAGAGCTTCTCTATTCAATTCTGTAGTGACTGTCCCTGGCGTATTGCATTCAGATATATATTAATAATCTGAAGAGAGCTCACAGCAACAGACGTGATCAGGAGACTGACTTAGGAGGAGAGTGTAAAGGAGCTAACTGCCTCCAGCTCTTGGCTCTTAATGTTCCAATTGCATCTTGGCCCAGGTCGGGCCCAGACTCCAAGGAAAAGATGTCACTGACAGAGGTGGGCAAATAACATATTTCTTAGTTTGAGGATAATTCCAAAAAAATGGGAGGGGGGAAGGGAAAATGTTTTGTGTTGAACCAGAAAAGAATTTTTTTTATAAGTTCTTGGTGAATTATAAATAAAAAAAAAAAAAAACGTTTTGGGTTGATGTCAAACATTTAATGTTTTTAAATTAGAAAAATTAAGGACATTTTGAAAAAAGTCATTTTGAATCAAAAAATTAATAAGGTTAAAAAAATCAAAGAAAATGTGTCAATTTATTTGGAATTCTCATTGGGGTATTTTTTGATCTTATTTTGCCAAATGATTTGGTGAAAGTGACATTAATCCACAAAATCTTTGTGTTTCCAAATCTGCATTTTTCACTGAAAAATTTCAGTTGGAAAATTTCGCCCAGTCCTAGTCACTAGGGCAACATACTTATAGACTCATAGACTCCTCTTCTGTACACAGTTTTACAGAGCTTCAGTCCTTGGACCCCTTCATGGCAATCCATTGCAAGTGGGTAATGAAGGCTGGTATCACTGGCAGAGCAGTGTGTGGACATCTGCATCTTGATAGTATAATAATAAAAATATATTTACTTAAACTTCATTTCAGTTTATTTAAGGTGTGCCCATCTAAACATATAGATTCTTGGATAAAATATTAGTAAAACTACTCTAAAGTGCAAAATGGACTAATGTCCAAATCTAAACACGTTACCCCAGACTCTATCCAACAGTCAACCCTCCATCCCACCCTACAAGAAAAAAACATGGGAGAACAGATACATTTTACAGCTAAACCCGAACCTTACGAAATCTGTATTCTGGTGGGGGAGGAAGTGCATTTCAGAGTTGAGGCCTCTTCAGCATTATCATCCCTTCTGTGTACAGCAGAGGGCTCTTAGCCCAGTACCTTAGCTAATCAAATATGGCATGGTACTCATAGTTTGAGGAGCAGACTTTGAAAAAGCAAGGACCTAAACCTGAGTTCTTGTTCTGCTTCAGAAATGATTAATTAAAAACAAAATGGAAAAATGTGTGATATTGTTCACTTATTCCTCAAGTCATCTTTTCTACGTTGGCCTGAGAAATTCAGTTCTCGAAGCAGAAGCTACCATATTTGTATGGGGTCTGAGTTTATAACGATTATTACCTATTTGTATTGCAGTAGCGCCTAGAGCTTCTAGCCCCTTTGTGTTAGTCAGCTTACAAACATTTAACAAGAAGATTGTCTCAGACCCAAGAGTCCAGTCTAAGTACAGTATATGTTTATAGATATCAGGTGGCTACTACAAATAGATGTGGGGAGCACTGGGTAACAGTGAGACATCAGAACAACAAGATGATTAGTAGTGTAACCTTTTATCAGTCTTTTTTTAGGCATCATGTCAGAGATGAATTTTAAGGGGTGATCTGAAGGAGAACAATATGATGTCCTGTGGGCGCTCATCCTATGCATAAAAGAAAGCCGTGGGATAAAGTATAAAGGGGCAAATGTAAATGGGCAATCCAAACTGACATTATTGGCAAAGCAGAGGCCAGGATTAGCATGAGTATGCTTATTTGAGTGGTAGTTGTAACTGTGCTAGAACAGAACTGTGCACATTTGCTATATTTATGTGAACATACAATTTTCTCTAGTAAATTGCATAACTTATAGCAGCAAGAAACCATAAAGTGGAAGATCCGTCAGTATAGCTGATTTTTATTTTCGGTCTCTGAATGTTATGAAAATAAAAAGTTGCAAAATAAGCACCTACTCAGAAAATAATTACAAAAGAGTTATAAAGAAACCATTTAAGCTTATGATTTCTGAGCTATAGACATACCACTTGCTCACTGCTTTTTCATGTGATCAGTAAAGATAGTTCACTTTGTTCCACTTTGTAGATTAGTTTGCTGCAGGCCCAGTATCTGTGACCTACCTGGGACTGTGCAACTGTAACAATGGTAGAGACTTTGTGCTGGGTAGAGCTCTATAAAAGGGATTCACTACCAAAGCACTGAGAATTGTATTTTGTATAAATTCATTCAGTCTCTTTTACACAGAGCTGTAGGTCTTTTATTTCAGTGACATATTATTTCTGTATTAGAATTAGAAAACATCTGAACTTTCTGCTTAGGCAGTAATGTATAGCTAGTGCTGGTAGAATTAAAAAATTATATTGTCCATCTGCAGCACTGAATAGATAATTTTTAAAAAAAGTAGACCTAAAGATTGATAAAGCTGCATGACACTTTAAAACTCTTATTTGAGTTCTGTTTTTTTCAGAGTTTGTATTTAAATAGGCAGAAGCTTCTCACTTTTACCTCACTGTGAATAGCAATTTTGCATGTTTTCAGTCCTTGACTTACCAAATGTCTAATAGTTGAATTCTGGACACTTGAGATTAAAGCAAGTTTTCTGAGAATTTTGCCAGTCAAATTCTATGTATCCTGGTATTTTTTTCCCTCTTCCTCCACCTCACACTAGGTTATTAAAATATCTAGACTTTATTAATTTGATTTCCTGGAATTATTCCTGACCTATTCCTGGTGTGAGTGAGAGGAAAACCAGGCCTATACCTTTATTCAGTCCTTTATTAAACTGATCTACACATACTCTTATGTAAATTTGCCAAACTTAACCTGATCCATCTGAAATTTTACTGGCCTGGTCTTAGATTTTTCTGGAGAGTCTAAGGCATTGTCTATATGAACACTTAATTTGTGGCAAGCTGGGGTATAAATCTACACTGTACTAGCCTGCTGTGCACTAAGTGTCTCTGTGGACTCTACTGCCATACACTGAGTTCCCTAGTGCATGTTAATCTACTCCCATTTCAAAGTGGCGTAGACCAAACTCATTACTGAACTTCTAGTGTGCAGCAGTAGGGTGCACATAGACACTTGGTGCAGGGTAGATTTATACCCCAACTTGCACCGAGCTAAGCGTTATTACAGATAAACCCTAAAACAAAACAGGCACAGATGTGATAGTATCATGAATATTTTCCCAAAATGTTTGTTTTTGATAAATTATAACTCAAAAACAGCTTGGGCTACAGTCTCCAAATATGTTTTAAACTTTTGGTCTCTATGGGGGCTGGTGCCTTCAGTTATGCCTGTGAAGTTTGAGGTGGATGGAAGGAATTATTTAGTAATTAAAAGTGGTTTCTAAGTATCTGTGGGATCTCATGGAATTCTGAACTCTGCATAGCCCCAGATACAGACATTGCTAGGGGCACTGGTACAGTTGTTTGTAGGGTTCCAGTTATATGGGGAATTCTCTTGAGGCTGCAGAGCTCTAAAAGTAAGCTTATGAGCCATTAGGAAGTCAGGGGAAATAAGGTCTTCACCCATGCATAGTCTTCTATGTGGCCTGGTGAAGTAGTGGAGAATGTAAGGGAGCATGGTCTAAGAAATGCGGGGTTTCCTTTAGAGCTTGGGGGTAAATTTTTCACAAGTTCCTAAATCCCATTTTCAAAAGTGACGTAGGCACATAATGACTATCTCATTGAATGTCCGCAAACTTAGGCTTTTAATTACCTACATCTTTTGAAAATAGAATTTAGGCTTTTAAGTCACATAGGCACTAGGACTAAGGGGCTGTTTAACTGCGGTGGAGATGTTCAGGCTTGAGTTGCAGCCAAGTTCTAGGACCCTCCCACCTTGCTGGGTCCTAGAGTTTGGGCTCCAGCCCAAGCCCAAACCCAAACATCTACACCGCAAGTAAACAACCTCTTAGCCTGAGCCCTGCGAGCCCAAGTCAGCTGGCACAGGCCTGCTGTGGGTTTTTAATCACAGTGTAGACATATCCTCAAGGGCCAGAAGAAGGTGTAAGTAACACCAACTTAAATACCCAAGATTCATTAAAATTTATCTCTGAATTTCTCTCCCAAAATGAGATGTCCTAGGAGTGTTATATTTAGGAATGCCATAATAGGGCCTTTTATTGTTGAAATTTAAACATGAATTTAGTGGGAAAAGTTCAAATAAGTATTCCTGGCAGGATAATTTACCCACTTCTGTTATTAATAATATTTGACAGGTAGTGTCTCTCTCCATCCTATGGTCTGTAAAATATTTCTTTCTTTCCTCTCCCTACACAATTCTGGGCCCTCCTATTGTGATAGAAGATTTTCCTTAAAGTGACAATCACTGTGTAGTCTATTTAAAAATGTGATATAAAAATAAAATGAAAGAGAGTAATACCAGCAGGAGTCTTTAACGGTACCATATGTTTTTCTTCGTGCCATGATAAATCATCTGTTTAATTAGTTCTAGTAGTACACTAAATGGGTAGTGTTGGCTGTCTTTCATACTGTTTCCATGCTCAGATATGGGTGGGTCGTCTTGTTTGTTTGTATTTTTTGTTTTTTGAATTGTTAAGTTGATAAAGCACATGGGGGAAAAAGGTCATACTTCATGAATGATCCCTTGGATCACAGATGCTGACAAAATGAAGTCTGAACATTTTAAATTGGTAAGCTGCTGTTATCACGCTAACCGAACCCATTAAAGTCACACAAGAGAGCATAACTTATTATGTAGCTAAGCTGTGACTTTTTCATGGTTTCATTGTAAACATGACAATTTATGGTTGGCATTAATGGTATTAAGTTGACAGAATTAAAGCCACTGTTTATTGATACAGTTCAGTAACTTGATTTAATTAGTTTCTCACTGATCTAAGAGGGATTTGGAACAGTATTTTTGTATGGGCGTTTTAAAGGAAAACTCGAGTTTTTGTATCAAGATGAATAGAGAGAAATATTTCATTTAAAAGTGCATGTGTTAAATGCTTTGATATTTAATATTTAATCAGTGTATAGGCTAATTTACTGGGGGCTGAGCAGGCCCTCGTCATAGCCAAGTCATGGGTGGCCAGACCTATTAGTCAGAGCCAGAGTCTGCGGTACAAGACGAGTCAGGCTGGGTCAGGATGTCAGGAGACAAACTGGAGGTCAGAATCACAAATCAGATGCCAGGAGTCACACCAGGTCAGGATGCCAGGAAATCAAGCTGGGGGAGCAGAAGAAGGAACAGGTAGCACAAGGCACAGTCCAGAACAGGGCGGAGCCCAGTTGTTCAGAGAGCTTCTTGTGCTTGTTGCTGGCTTAAGTAGGGCCAGCAGGACAAACAGCTGCTACCAGACTCCGCCAGTAGGCATGCAAGGGTGGAGCCTCAAATTGGGGCTGGGCTTCATGAGTCCCAGGTAAGCAATCATCAGCAGGCTGCCAGATGGAGAGTTGGAGCATGGCAGACCCAGGTTCGAGACCTGTGGGTGGTGACATCAACCCCCCTTCCCAGGAGACCCCTCTGGGTAATGTGGGTCCAGGTTTCTCTGGAAGGCTCAAATCAGGGCAGGAGCATGAACATTTTCCTATGGCTCCCACATGCATTCCTGTGGACCATAACCTTCCCAATATATCATGTACCGTAATTTTTGAACATTTAAATGAAGAATGTTATTGGAAAGTGAAATATGGTCCTGTGAAGTAAGCATAAGAATTGATAAATTGAAAACCAGAGGACAACTGATGAAGGAAAGTTAAAAAGACTTCATGAAATGACTAATGGAATAAATTTAAGGGGATGCCAGTTACACAAGGATAGTGTACCATTAAGTCTGGCAATTGCTTTTAATGGCATTGCATTATATGAAACTTAAAATGGCTTGACAGAGATTTTGCTTGGCATAACAGCATTGTCAGTGAAAAATCCCAGTCATTCTGTAAAGAAAAGTGCACACTTTATTTTATTCTGCTATACTGAGACTACAGAATGAAAATCAAAATACGTAATACCGTTAAACAGAATAATTTTATACTTGTAAACCTGGAAGGTTTAAACTGAATAGTCATCCAACATGGTGGAAGTAGTGGAGAAAAATGAGAGCTGGGAATTTGTTTTGTATTGTGCTTGTTTTCTAGACGGGTAAACTATCTAAAATGTGAAGTACTGTGTTTGAAAATGTTTTGGATCATGTCACATCTACTGTAGTTTACATAGATGAAGATTTACTTAAATGAGGATGTCAGAGTTCTTACTATTTTCTGAAGTCAGTGGGAATTTTCTGTTGACTTCAATAGGGGCAGGATTTCACCCTTCATGTTTATTAAATCAGAATATGGTTATTTGCTGGATCAACAAAGAGGTTTGTAGATTTGTCATTATTATACTGAAATGTGCTCATTTTTTTCATTCCAACCTCACTTCTTTTTGCCTATTGCAAAAAGTGATCCTCATACTAACCATAATTAACTTTTAAATCAAATTTTACTAAACAAGTAAAGAACATTGACAGTGGGGGAGAAGGTGTCAGAAGTTGATGTGGCCATGTTTTGTATGTAGATGTGAAGTTCTGTGAACTATTGACAAAGTGAAGAGGTTTCATTGTGTGGTCACTGAGAAATAACCATGCAGCCATTAAGTAAATCAGTTCTCTTCAGCCAGTCAGAGTGCAAGAAATTGTATAACTGAGAAATTAGTATACAGTTATGGGGCAATAACTGCACAGCATTCTTGCCTTCTGCCTGAGGCAGTTCTATTTTCATATAATGCAAGGAACAGGCTTGAGAACATGAACATGAAGTTAAAACAATTAAAATGATAAAATACTCTATCCAAATATTATGCTATAATTGATCATCGGGTAGTACAAAGGGTATATGAACAATTTATTTTTAAAAGCAGTAGCCAAGGCAATTGCGTAGTAAAAAAAAAGTACACTTTTTAATGTGAAGTAACTTAAAACAGCTTTGACAATGCTTCTTTGTAAGTCATGGGCCTTCCTGCGTTAATCTTTACAAAGCTATACCTATATTATCAGAATGAAGCATAATGTGGCCCCATCCCCTTTCTACCTGTTTGCCCAATTCTTGTGGATGTCAGTGGGAGTTATGCAAGCAGTAGAGTATAGACCCAGACCCCATGGCTAACGTCTCCTGTATTCACATCTGTAATGCAGAGAGCCATCTTGTGCTAACTGAAATTTATGCAAAATAAATGTATTTATTATGTATCATGAGCCCTGAGACTAAACTGATCTATGGAACTTGTCTGCAGTACTTGATTATCTACAGAATACTGATTAGATTCTCAAGTCTAATTTTGCAAAAATACATTTGCTCAGTTTTGCACACTCCAAATGTGTGTGTAAGCTTGGGGTTGAATGCATGCAAAAGTGAGTGTGCTCTTAGGAAATGTAGGCCTCAGTGTCCTGAAACAGAGCTCAGAGTAAAACCTGGGAAGAAGTCACTGTGATCAGACTCTTCTTTGTTCCATACTTCTGTTCAAGAATTTGAAGGAATTTCACTGGGACATTATATTATGTGAGATGGCACTATATACTCCTGCACATTTTCCCATAGTGCTTGTATTTCAGAGATCATGTATCACTGTGCGTACAGTAGAAGATATGACTAAAAGTGACATAATCAATCAAAATTTAAAATCTTACTACATTTTATCTTGCTAGGGATTCTAACTATATTGGGTGTTCTTTTTCATCCTTATTTTGTGAATGACATTTTCAGCTTAGCTTCCCCTAAGCTCCCAGTCAGCGGCGCAGCCGGGGTGCAGAGGCAGGCTTCCCGCTTGTCCTGATACTGCGGACTGCACTGTGTCCCAGAAGCAGCCAGTGGCAGATTCCCAGCCAATGGGAGTGTGGAGCTAGTACTCGGGGTGGGGGCAGCGCACGGAACCCCGTGACCCCCCAGCCTAGGAGCTGGACCTGCTGCTGGCCACTTCCGGGGCACAGCACAGGGTCGGAATAGGTAGGGACTAGCCTGGCTTAGCCAGACAGCACCGCCAACAGGACTTTTAATATCCCGGTCGGTAGTGCTGACCAGAGCTGCCGCGACCCAGTGCCTTACATTCCGTGACCCAGTACTGGGTCGCGACCCACAGTTTGAAAACCACTGGCCTATACTGCTTGCAGCCTTCTCTCTTTGTTTCTTAATGAGACATCCTTTTTCACTGATACATCCAGGGCCACTTACTCTCCCCACTTCCAATTGATTGCCCAGGCTTGGCAAAACAAAACCTATTAACTTTCCTGGTGTTAGGAAGTAGCATCTCCCACTAATGGTTCTATTGTTCTCTTAGCTGTTTTGAAGGCATGTACCTGAAGTTGTGTTATCCACTGCAGTACTGGGTCAGACGAATGGTCAATCTAGCCCTGTATTCTATCTTCTGACAGTGGCCAGTGCCAGATGCTTCAGAGGGAATAAACAGAACAGGCAATCATTGAATGATTCAGCAGCCCCTGTTGTCCACTCCCAGCTTCTGGCAATCGGAGACTAGGGACACCCAGAGCAAGTGGTTGCATCCCTGACCTTCTTGGCTAATAGCCATTGGTGGACCTATCCTCCATGAACTTATCTAATTCTTTTTTTAGCCTGTTATAGTTTTGCCCTTCACAACATCCCCTGGCAACGAGTTCAACAAGTTCACTGTGCGTTGTGTGAAAATATACTTCCTTTTGTTTGTTTTAAACCTGCTGCCTATTAATTTCATCAGGTGAACCCTGGTTCTTGGGTTATGTGAAGGAGTAAATAGCACTTCTTATTCTCCCCATCAGTCACGATTTTATTAGATCTCTATCATATCCCCTCTTAGTCATTTCTTTTCCAATCTGAGAAGTTCCAAACTCTAAATCTCTTCTCGTGTGTTCCATACCCTTAAATATTTTTGTTGCCCTTTTCCAATTCTAATATATCTTTTTTGAGATGGGGGGAGGGAGAGGGGGACCTGAACTGCACACAATATTTAAGGTGAGGGTGTACCATTGATTTATCATGTGAGTCCCTTAATCACCAGGCAATTAGCTGTTATGGGGTGGGGATCTCTTAATACACTAGAATACTGAAAGCGATGTAACATTCCTTTCTATCAGTGATTTTTAGTCAAACTCCAAAAAAATTACTAAAATAAAAGCTAACACCGGAAAATTATATAGAAATACACAGATTAACCTTGTGTCCCTCCCATTTTGATGTTCTGTACGTGAAAACTCATGCACTCTCATATCTCCGTGAACTAAGTAAGGAGTGTTTTCCTATGTTACATTGCCTGAGGACATAGAAAGAGTCAGGGCCAGATTTTTAAAGGTATTTAGGTACCTACTAGTGTTTTGAAAATCACTGAACTCTCGCCTCAGATGTGGAGGTGGAATTATAACTAGAGCTGAGAAAAATTTATTGGGCAAATCGTTTATTTGCCAAGAAATGCAGTTGTGGATCACCTGACGCTATTTGCAGATTTGACACAAATTTGTGGAATAGTTTTGTAGAAAAATATTTGAGCTAGATTCACAAGGGTACCTATATGCCATAGGAGAAGCAGGTCGTTCCACCCCATAACCAATATCCTTGTGCTTATGACATTCATATGGGAGACCCAGCTTTGAATCTCTGCTTCTGTAGCAGGGAACCAAGTTTCCCCCCTCCCAGGTGAGTCCCTTAACCACTGAGCTATTTGCTGTTATGGGGTGGGGATTTCTTAATCTTTCTTGTGGATGCTGTTCCACTTTTTATAAAATACCTCAGTAGTCATTGGGCATCCCAGGGGGAGTGCCCTAACCACTAGGCTATTAAGTAGGATGGGGGCATTGCACCACCACCTACTGTTTTGTTGATCTAGTCCTTCCTTTCCTTTGCTTTCTTAAAAAGAACTTGAAAGTATCTGGAAACTAAATGTTTCATTTTGGGTTAAATTAAACGTTTCATTCAACCTGAAATTATTTTTTGTGGGCTTTTTTGATTTGCTGAAAATTCTGAAAAATTTCAGTTCAGATCAAACCATTTTTTCTGCCCCCAAGAACTACCGCACAAATGAAAAATCTGGTATTTGTCCAACTCTAATTAGAGCACAGGATCTACTGACTTCCAGTCCTGTGGTCAGACACACCTCTCTCTGGTAACCTTAATTAGCCCCATATGAATTACTTGTTTTCCCCAGACCTCTTCTTTCTTGTGGGCCACTATCATCTAATATACTACTTTTGACCACAAGGAGTGGATTCATAGCCTTATGAAAAACCACTGTAGAGATAGTAATATTTCTACTATCATACATGAAGCTTCTTTGAATGCTTCTCTCAATTTCCTTTTAAAGAAAGGTACTGTGTAAGAATACTTCTGCAAAACATGAGCAGTGGTGTTGCATTGTTATACTCCACAGCAGTATTTGGAATCAGTTAAATTGAAAATGACCTATATTCTTAACAGGGTCTTGAAGCCAAACATAGTTTATTATATCGTTAGAGTGATTTCCATAACAATGCTAAAACAATGAAAAAAATCTGACATCCTCATTGGTAAAATGGGGAAAATAACAACATACCTACCTTGCTGAGGGTTTGTGCCAATTAATTTGTTGTTTTATACATTGCTTTCAAGTTGTAAAACTATTTTATTAACAAAAACAATGAGAAATGACAATGTCAAGCTTGAAATTACTATCTGAATAAGTTTAATGAATGTAAATATTCTGATGGGATGACCTTTTTTCTCACAGGCTCCCAAAAAAGACAATTTACAAATTATGGATAATTGATGGCATAAGAGGCATCAACTTTACTAAACCATCAGTGTTTGCTTTTTATATCAAGGAGGATGAACATAGGGCTAGATTCACAAAGGTACTTAGGTGCCTAACTCCTATGCACCCTGCTGTCTAATGGAATTTTCAGCCAGAAGCTAGATTCCCCCCCCCCCCCCACCTCCACATAATGCATGGTAGAAGTGAAGTGCCTATGAAAGGGATTTTCAGAAGCCAGCAAGCTAAGCTTATGTCCCTAGGAGGGCCCTAGTCAGCAGGCTATTGAGTCAGTCTCTCTTTCTTTCTGTACAAAAGACAGCCAAGGTGAGCAGGTTGGGAATTCTTTGGGCTTGGGCAGGTGTGCGTGTGTCCCCACAATACCGAATAGCTTGGTGGCTAGGGTACTCTCTTGGGAGGCGAGTGACCCAGTTTCAGATCCCTGCTTTGCATGATTTGGAGTAAAGACTTGAACGTGGGTCTATTGCGTCCCAGATGAGTGCCCTTACCACTGGGCTGTTAGGTATTCTGGTGACACAAATATGGATGCATGCCCCAAAATCCACACCCTGTAGCCTCACCTCTGGTGAAGACTGTGCTAGTTCAATGGAAGAATTCTTCTTTGTTGACCAGTTCTCAGGGAACTGGCTTAACTATACCGATGGGAGAACCCCTTCCTTTGCTGTGGTGAGTGTCTACACTGAAGTGCCTCAGCTGTGCTGCTGTAGTGTTTCAAGTGCAGACGAACCCTAAGTAACTTTGTGAATCTAGCCCATAGCCTGTGAAGCAAAGGATGACTGTAGCTTCTTGCCCCAACTGTAAGCCACACTTTCTCCTAACTGGTAAAAACTAAGGTCAAAATAGCTACCCAAATAGCAAGTTGCCTGGTCCACTCAGGTTGGACACAAGGCTTGGACTCACAGCCCCACATTTCTCCCTTTCTTCCCCCCACAAGTCAGGGTGGGATAGGGCCACTGATGTGTTAAATGTAAGCAGTCTCCACCGAGGAGTGTGTCTGTCCCAATAACTCACAAAATCCTACATATCCCTTTCAACCATCTCTGCCCAAACGGAATAATAAATTTAACCCACTGCAAAGACTGTATAGTTCCCCAAAGTTGAAAAGACTTAACATGCTGAACAGTGGGTATCTGAATGTAGTTCTGGCTTGACATTAAAAGAAAAGAAAATGCAAAGTAAAATAACATGCATTCCACAGGGAAATGCAGAAAATCTCTTAAGGAGATGGACCAAGAGCTTGCCCAAAACCTTGCACCGCGTGTGTGGGTGGGTGGGAATGAGAACCCTGATGCAAGCAGGAGAGCTTGAATGGTTCTTTGCAGCATGTCAAGCAGAATGTAAAGGGAAATGCAGTTCCCTCCCTCCCAGCCAATTATAAGGTTCCTTAAAGCCTAAGGAATGACCTATGATAATGTCCGATACAAAGCTATTCTGTAATTGGTGGGAGGGGTGAAGAACCTAACCCAACCATCCCTGAGCTGTGAGTTTATGTGAAAGTTATGGGAGAGCTGAACTGAATTCTACTGACAGAGTGTTGCTTATTTCACAGATCAAGAATTGTTCATTAGGAAAGTGATTCCATTTCGGTGTTTAGAAATAATACTACTACTTGTTTGCCCAAAGAAATATCAGTTTCTTCCCAGATAATAGAATAAGTGTTGCAGAAGAATGAGGGAAAAACTGAATACTAGAATAATGTGCTTGAAATTTAATGAGTCCTTAGTTTGTTAACCCAAAGGGTCTTTGGTCTTTACCATATTTTAAGAATTATAGTCAAGTCACTGTGTCACTTTGACATCGGCATCTGACAGACACCCAAACATTTAATTCAGAAAATAAAGCACACATGGACTGCATTTAGCATAGTCTGTTTATGAGCTGCTAATATGAAAGACCATTGTTTTTATCTTTTTCTTTCCACAATACTTTGCAAACTTCATTCATTGTATGCCCAAATAATGTTTCAATATGTATTGTAGTAGGATAGTTAGTGAGTCCCTCTTTACAGTTATTGATTTTTATTTGCATAATCATTTGTTGACAGATACTAGATAGGCATTGCATGTTGCTCAATCAACATGTGTAATGTACTGCAGTTTAAATTAACAACTCGATTAATTCACAAATGCTGGGACATCCCCAGTCATATTTATTAAACCAGGCCAAGCAGAGTTAAAAGTTGATTATCCTGTTAGGACGATCAGGATCCAGACACCCCAAGGAGAGAATGGGGGTTTGAATCGCAAAGAATAAGCAGTTGAATCAATTGCCTATAAGGTGACCCATCCCCTGTTGCCCATTCCCAGCTTCTGGCAAATGGAGGCTAGGGACACCATGCCTGCCCATCCTCGGTAATAGTCATTGATGCACCTATCCTCCATGAACTTCTCTAATTCTTTTTGAACCCTGTTATAGTCTTGGCTTTCACAACAAGGAGTTCCACAGGTTGACTGTTCATTGTGTGAAAAAATATTTCCTTTTGTTTGTTTTAAACTTGCTGCCTATTAATTTGCTTTGGTGACCCCGAGTTCTTGTGTTATGAGAAAGAATAAATAACACTTCCATATTTACTTTCTCCACACCAGTCATAATTTTATATACCTCTATTATATCCCCCCTTAGTCGTCTCTTTTCCAAGCCTATGTACAATGTTGTTGTGCTATAAAAATACATTTATGAGGAGAGGCTGAGGTCTCCCAGGGGTTTAAATAGACTTTCTCTTGTGGGTGGAGACCCCCTCCTTACCCTGTGTAGAATCCAGTCACAAAATGGAGATTCGGAATCACATGGGCAAGTCACATGCCCATGCATGACTTGGGACTTGCAGGTAGCAGCCATTACCCACATGCTACCTTGAACGTCCTCAGGTAGACTTCTTATTTGGATTGGAGTCTTCCAAACTCTTTTGTCTGTTAAGTGCTCAATCAAGAAGCAGTTAATTTGCACATTCCTTTCCCAAGAAGTGACCAAATGTTCTAAGTAAGGCTACTTAGAAATCAAGCAATTATACAGCCAATGTTCATAACTCTGAACACACAAATGGTGCCTGCATACAACTAGGATGAACATAAGCAGTAGATCATAACCTTTACATAGATATGTTACATGGCATATGTAGCAAAACCCTATTCCAGTTATATCATACATACATTTATGAGCACCCCCCCCCCCCATAAAGCCTTATGGGGTACACTGTCACAGGGGGTTCCATGGAGGATGGAGCTAGGCTGTTCTCAATGGTGGCAGATGAACAAGGAGCAATGGTCTCAAATTGCAGTGGGGGAGGTCTAAGTTGGATATTATGAAAAACTATTTCACTAGGAGGGTGGTGAAGCACTGGAATGGGTTATCTAGGGAGGCAGTGGAATTTCCATCCTTAGCGTGTTTTAAGACCAGGCTTGACAAAGCCCTGGCTGGGATGATTTAGTTGGGGTTGGTCCTGCTTTGAGCAGGGGCTTGGACTAGATGACCTCCTGAGGTCTCTTCCAACCCTAATCTTTTATGAACCATGCGATCTTCCCTTTAGCTAGGGGGAATGTTGGGAAAGTGTTCAAAGACAATAGATAACTTGTATTAGAAAAGTATCAGAGCTTAGCCGTGTTAGTCTGTATCCACAAAAACAATGAGGAGTCCGGTGGCACCTTAAGGACTAACTGATTTATTTGGGCATAAGCTTTCATGAATAAAAAGCCCACTTCTTCAGATTGGAATGTAAAGCCTGAGGTTGCGTCTTTATGTTTATTTACTGAGTAATGTGTATATGTTTGCTCTTCCGTACTATTTCATCTTTGAATCTGTAGTTTTTCTATTAAATAAACCCTTTGTTTATTTTTACCCCAAGCAGGCCTCTGTTGTGCAAATTGTGTGGAGTGTGGGGGCCAAAGTAAGCTGATATCTGGGGTGGCAGGTTTCACACCTTTTTGGGTGATGAACCAGAGGAGAAAAGTCTGAACGTGTGGTAGTTAAGAACTTGGGAAGGGTGGATTTGGGGAGAATCAGGACTGGAAGGGCTGTTGGTGTGACCCTGCAAGGAGTAACTAGGCTGGTGGAAGCCAGGATTAGACCTTGTGCTTTTGGGCAGGCTATTGGGGGAGGGCTCTGAGCCATAGCAGCAGAGCGTTAAGGCCCCCCAAGTTTATAGGGCAGGCAGTGACACAATCCCTTACTGGTCTGGGTGATTCCCAAAACATCACACCAATGCTTTCTTAGTAGTCCATTAGAATATCAGTTCTTCTATCACTAAGAAAATCACTCAAACAACTTTCCTGGTATTGATAAACCTATAAAAGTGTATTATGGCTAATGAAGTCTGAGTGGCAAATAAAGTCTCTAACATAGAGAGTTAAAAGCTGATCTTTACTTTATAGGTATAATATTCCCTATAAAAACCCACAAATCATGTACAATGTATGCTACAGCATTGAAACATCCTTCTCCTGCTCTCTCTCCCCTCTTGACCTGAAAGAGAATGGCCTCCATGTCTTTGGGCTCTCTTATTGTTGTTTCAGTGACATGGACAGTTGATTGCTGGAAATTGTATTGAGAGATCATCTTTTTTCTCTTAGAACCTAGCTGTGCTGAGGTGTAGCTATGGTGGCTCAGAGCTCTGGAGCCCCCACCACCCACAGGGGCTCGGAACTCCAGGGCCCCCACCACCCACATTAGAATTGCATTAGAATGACTAAATATTTTCGTTATAGGAGATATACAGTAAATTGAATCCCGTTAACTTAAGAAAACAAAGCTATAACATTGCTGAATTATTTTCTGTTCCAGGGATTTTATAGAATGTTGATAAAAGGGCAGTTTCATTAAAATGCATAATTTTTCATTTTTGAAAAACCACTTTAAGCATACAGTACTCAAATTTTCACATGAAGATGAGGAAATCCTTTAAGCCATTTAAAATTTATGAGGAGACTTGTAATTTCATTCATTATGTTGACAATATGCACAGATTCTTTTGATAATGGACCAAAAAAAGGTGAACAGATGCTGTTGTAATAGCACTACCCATAGTGTGTGCTGCATTATGAGAGTTACTTTTGCTTATATGTTACCCAAGAGGACTATTTAATGTGCTTGGTTATATAGATCTGCAAATTTTTAGCTGTGGCTGATATCCATATTGAGCCATAAATTTGCTGTTGATATATTGCCTTCTAGGCAGACTACTCTCATTCTGATAGAAATGGGGGCAAGAAATTGATTTCCTGCTTTAGAATAAGACTCATTTTACTTTAAAACACAATAAATGGCTACTAGATACCGTATATGCAAGCAGATAGGTGTTATAAATATTACATATGCAAAAGAAAAGGCTTTTGCATCATGAGGTTTCTATCACTGGTTGATTATAAGTTTACACATGGAAACACTGAAGAAAGCTTTCTGAATAAAATAGTATATATATTGTCATCTGATACATTTCAAATGATAGAAAGTTGTCAGTGTTTATTAACATTTCTGCTCAGTAATGAATGACGTATTTCAATACAGCAGCTATTTCAGTATTGTGTTAATATATCATATAGGCAGAATGTGCCCAGGCTGCTATTTTAGCTTGTCTCTAGCTAAAGTACTGAAGATGAATATTGCTTTAGTCCTTTGTACAACCTGACTACAAAGAAAAAAAAGGCAGAAAAAAAAGGGGCAAGGGTTAAAAAGATTAGGGCTTGAAAAAAAAGATTAGGGCTTGAAAATTTATCAGACCCATACCAGTCAAAAGCACATAGGAAAGGGCATTGAAAGAGGGAGGCACAACAGTCTATGAGACTGAGGCACAACAGCTTCAATGTCTTGGCAATCACTGTTTCCTAAGCGTAACCCTTCTGCCAGGTGGAGCCAGCAGCAACAAGGGCCAGGTTCAGTATCTAGGGGTTCCTTTTCAACAATACAACACAAAACCGACTCGAGCTTCCACCCAGTGACAATTACACACCACCCCCTGGCCACCTCTAAGAGGCAATACTTCCCCTCTCACAAGCACAGAGTCTGAGTGTAGCAAAAACTTTTAATAAAAGGAGGGAAGTAACAGTATTAATTTGGGAAGACTCCACAACTAGGGTTCATAAACATAAACCATGAGCAAAAGACCCACTCCCAAGTCAGCTGGGCAGTCCTTAAGTCCAGCAACCCAAAGGTCCCTTTAACGTGTCCCACTCACCGCTACACCACACTCACAGTTGCTGTCCTTGGCCAGTGCAGCCCCAGAGTTTAGAGGTTCATCCGCAGAATTCACCTCCCACACTGGGTGGAAGGTGGGGAGGCCAAGGAGGCACCTTACATGTTCCACTGCTCCGGCGATCACTCGTCGCCCCAACGGCCGCTTGCCATGCCTCTCTGCGGGGCTCTGCTCTGGCCCTGGCCCTCTCCACCAGCCACCCGGCTGGTCACAATGTCTTAAGGGCCTCTCACTTAACACAGGTCTCAGTGATTTCAGCTGTTAGTGGGGGAGTCTCACTGCTGGTACACACTGGGCAGTCTCTTGCAATAGAAACTCTATCCCAAAGTAGGTCTAATATTTAGATCTAGGTATCAGTGATTTCAGTTTTGCAGCATCTAACAAGACTCTCAATTGAGTCTTACTCTTTTATTATACCGTGGAAAGAGGAAAGGTCAAAGGGTGTCTAGAACACTTAAACAGGGCCCACGCAACCAAGTGTAAGTACATATCCCCCTTCTCTCTCAACACATTGGGCTTTGGAACCCATGTCCACTGCCTAGCAAGTGCCGTTCAGTTGAGGGTGAGTCCCTCTATTGGGGTATGCCAGGTATAGTTCTGCTGCCCTCGGTTCACACAACAAGGATAACAACCCTTTATTACTCCTGCCCCAATAACAAGGAGACTGGGGATCCAACATCAGCCACAAATTATCATTTGGGCAAGCAATCCCATCAAGCTGAGCACCTAGGCTGTGTGGGTGTGTCCATGCAAATGAGATCAGCTCCTGAAGTCCTTGCCTACAGCTCACCATTAGATGTCAGGGGAGAACTCATTCAGCCTGCTTACATCAGTAATACCAGTCAGACTGACATAATTCTGTTTAGTTTCACTTCTGCCTATTGTGCTCTGAAAAGCAGTGAAATTTATCTTTGTTTTGCCATGTCCACTCTGCTACTGCTTGATAAGGCTATAAGGAGCAGCAGAGAAACTGTTGTTGTCAGTCAGCAGATTCAGGAACACTTCCCTATATCAATTTAAATTCAGTTCATGTATGGAATAGTAACTGTGTAAACATGATGGCTGGAAATTTGCTTTTTATAAGGAAGGTTAAAGTGTGCAAAATATAATGAACTTTAGACCTCTTCTCTTTCCAGGGAAAGAGTCCTTCTCAGGTAGGCCAAGTGGATTTTTTTTTCAAGCCCTGTAAAAGATTGCTATATTAATTATATAGATGCTCAGTGAACCTATGAATAAATATTTGCCTTTCCTGAATATCATTTAAAAATTTATATAGACAGTATTTCTCTATCATTACTTTTGGTGTATATTTGTTTCTATTCTGTGTAGATTCCCTTTAAACAAAGAGGAAAAACATAATATATTTTTCTTATGAGTTTTCCATTTATATTGGTTCACTACTGTGTGAATTTTGTAATTGAAATTCCGTACTTTCTATGAACTAAAGGAAGCATATTGTCTTCTTGTGACATCATATTTATTGGCTGGAGAAACTGTTATGTGACTATAGTTTCTAGCAGGTAATGGAACATGTCAGCAATGTTTCTTTGACTTAGTCTAATTCTGTTTTTAAAAACCCCTTTCTCTACATGGCAATAATTTTGAAATTATTAAAGCTGTCAGTGACTTCACATTTTTAGTAAACTATGGACTTGTCTGTATGGTCAGTGAGTGTGTGGCAAGCTAAAGTGTAAATCTGTAGCACGCAAGCCTGCTGCACTCTAACTGGCCATGGTGTAGGGGAAGAATTTTTATATTTCTGTTCTAGTTGTTAATGCCCACATGCCATCTTGAATTCCTAACAACAAGGAACTCCATACTGGTTTAGTGGTGTGTCTGGGTAGAATTCCTCATAGGGTTTGATCATTAGTCTAATGACTATAATATTTTGCATCACAGTGTAAAAGCAGGAAAAGAGGTGGAAGCTGTGGGTTGGAAGATCACCATAAGGAGCTTTGACAGATTTGAAGGACAAGATGGGAAAATGTACATCGGGGTAGGTAACGTATGGCACGTGTGCCAAAGGTGGCACGTGAGCTGATTTTCAATGGCACTCACACTGCCTGGGTCCTGGCCACCGGTCCGGGAGGCTCTGCATTTTATTTTAATTTTAAATGAAGATTCTTAAACATTTTAAAAACCTTATTTACTTTACAAACAGCAATAGTTTAGTTATATATTATAGACTTATAGAAAGAGACCTTCTAAAAATGTTAAAATGTATTACTGGCACGCGAAACCTTAAATTAGAGTGAACAAATGAAGACTCGGCACACCACTTCTGAAAGGTTGCCAACCCTGATGTACATCATCAAATGTAATTATGGTGGGGTGGGAGGCTGTTGCAAGCACAGGGGTCTGTGTTAACAAACACCTTCTATAGTAGCTCTGTTCACTCACGATTTATTTTCCTTTCTTTGGTTAAAAAAATCCAGAATCAGAATTACTGAATTATATAAAAATAGAGTATCAGATTCTGGATCATTTTCAAATTTATCTTTTAC
Organism: Trachemys scripta elegans; assembly: GCF_013100865.1. Taxonomy (NCBI): domain Eukaryota; kingdom Metazoa; phylum Chordata; order Testudines; family Emydidae; genus Trachemys; species Trachemys scripta. The sequence continues at coordinate 49,427,751 of NC_048298.1, forward strand.
TAAAACTGGGGCATCCAAATTACTTTTTTTGGAAACACCTCTGTGGATTTTAGACTATTTGAAAAATAAGATGATGCAATTTTTCATCTGGCTGAAAATGATACTTTTCATAACCATCAAGGAATTATATGTAAATTAAAATCCCTTCATTAATTTTCCCTTTATGTTTCAAGTCACTTGAATCTGCTCTTTTTTAGTCTTTTTGGTGTTCATGTTGGGTGATGTTTAGTAAGGTAAAGAAAAAAATGTTGCTCAGATTGGGACTCAATATGCTAAGATTATTATTAGCCATAAGGAGTTCTGTTTTTGTCACTTCAGTGGCCTCAAGTAGTAGTTTGGAATCAAGACTGCTGGATCATAAATGCCTGCAACTATGTTGAGACTGTATGTCAAACCTGATTCTCAAAGAGGCCCGGAAAGCTGAGCCAGTCCAGTTTTTAGTAGAAGAAGTTGAGGTCATTGAGACTATATGATTGGACTAGTGAAAAGAAAGAAACCTTTATAGAAGTAAAAATTCATCATAACTGAAATGGACTACTGTTTCTTGGACCTATACCCTACTAGACTGTCTAGAATTTGGAGATAATGGTATTGTTTTTAGTCCCTGGAGGAGTCCAAGGTAATTTTAGAAGAGAAGAAGGAAGTTGGACTTGCAAGTCCACAGCGTGTGCCCACTTTTCATTTACATGCTGACTGACAATGTTTCATCTCGGTTGGATTCATCGGTGAGTGACCTATATGTATGTTGGTAACTGAGTGAGCTTTAAAGTTATATATACTATAAATATAAAGCTTTATGCTGTATTTTAAGCTATATACTTTGGACCCTGAATGGTAAATTTTGTAACAAGATTTATTTAAGATGTTCCAAAATTGTCTTAAGTTTATGGCTTAATAATGACTTAAATTTATATATTGCTTTCATCTGGCAGTAAATAACAGTGACTGAAGAATGATGCAGCATAATTTCATATGAATAGCAAGGGAGAAAGAAACATGAAAAACCTCTCTTCTTCTTAAGTTGGCTGAATCAAGGACGGATGGAGAACTGAGTCCTTTGCAGACAATCTTAAATTTGTGTTTGATTCCAAAATACTTGGGCAATGGCTGCATTGTAAAAGACTATATGTGGCAGAAAGTGAAATGTAATTCAACTGAAACCACAGGGGAGTATTCAAGGTAGATAGAAAATGTGCTCTTTACAGAGCAGAAGTTGTCAGATTCTAGATTCGCGATTTGACATTTCTTAGTCTAACTCGTATTCTATTACTTTGATATTTTTGAATTGATGGCCAACTTTCATAGGAGAATATGGAGCCAAAATCATTGTCAGTTTTACATCCATCCTTTCTTGTACTCCAGATAGTACTCTTCTTGATTGTTGTTGGACAGTATAGCCTTAGTCAAACCTTATTTGTATGCCTTTCAAAGTGGTACTGTTGGTATGAATATTCTGAGCTTTCTTTGCTGTTAACTGTAATAATGGCCTCACAACACATTAAGCAGTGGGGGCCATTGTCTGGCTTGTTGCCATAAGGCGTGTGCCCTTTTGTGCACTAGAGAGCCGGAATGGCTTTCTGTTGCAGCTGCAGAACAGGTCAGTGTGGGGACGCTGACCCATCCCTTGCCAGATGACCGGAAAGTGGAGGATACTATATAGGTCCATGTTGATGCAGGAAAGGCCTCTTTTTCTTGGACCAGGCAGAGCAGCACCCACCCTCCCACCCATGGATGTGGTGAAATATTAGGTTTTGTCAGGATCCACTGTGGGCATTGTGCTAGTTGCACCTTTCTTGGAGGACTGGGAAGGACTTTTCCCCTCAATGTCAGATTAGCCAAGGTGAAGTGGGTTTTATTTGCCTTCCCAACAGCAGGTTTGGGGGGCTTAGTTGGGGCAAACATGAGATAGGAGTTAGGCTATGATGTCACAACTCATTATGTAAATGTAGGGCGGATGTCCAGTGCAGGTATTCTGTGTGGAAGGGATAGAGTGATCACATAAAATGGATTAGTAAAAGATTTAAAGGAACTATTCTTTAAAGAAGCAGAAATGGGGACATTTGGAGCTCCTATGGCTGGTATGGCAGGAAGCCAGCTTCCCCCCTTAATCCTCATTTGAGGTGGGGGAATGGTGATGTCCCAGCAGTGGGTAAGGAGGACCAGGTTGGGTAAGGCGAGGGGCTGATGGAAGCACCCCAGGTATATATTGAAATGATTATGGAATTACCTACACTGTACACTTTTATCGGCCAGGTACTCCAAGACACAAGAATAAAATTGTGGCCTAATTAAACCATATCCAGTGTCTTTTTTCCAGCATAGCCGGTCAATTCCCTTTGAAACTCTCTGGTCCCTTTAAAGCATGTATTCCGGATACTATCTAAGGATAACTTGCTACCATTTTTTCTGTTTTGTTTCTTCTAGATTCTTTGTGAGTGTCCATTTGCTGTATTGTTGAAATTTTCTGAACTACTGTATTAATTTCAGATATTGGTAAACACTCTTGTGATTTTGCTTAAAAAATCAGTCAAAATTAATTTTTAACTGATGGACCATGTGAAAACTCAAGTGTCAGTCAGAGACGTGGCCTATAACAACCATGGCTCCTTCATTTAAGTGGATTAAGTGGATGATGTTTAAAAAAAATAAACTGATGTTTGTCTGAGGAGGCAGCAAGCTCAGCTCCTGAGGAGAAAGAATGTGACGCTTTACCCAGTGGCAATTACTTTAGCTAATCAGTGAGTGCGATTTAAGAGCTGAAAAAGTATTTTTTCTCTTACTTAGCTGGAAGAATGGTGTTTATTGCAGATTATCTTGAATATTAAGGGAATTTTGGAGGAAGCACAATTGGTGGGGGATGTTCACAATGACCTCTGTTGTGAATGTGGTGGACTCTCTCTTTCCTCAGACTGGAAAAAAGCCACGGGCTAAGATTTAAAACAAAACAGGAACTTAAGTGTAGGTTTTAAACAGAGTTGGGAAAATGTTTTTGACCAAAACTGTTTTTTGGTAAAAAATGCAGATTCGATGACACCAACCCCAGATACCAAGAAATCTGTTATCTACAGTCAGACACTCAGATACCCCAAAATGTGCTCCAAAGAGAGAGTCTGGGATACCTAAAAACACTTAAAATTGCCTTCACTAAACAAAGATGCCCCACCAGAGAAGAAGATTGCATCATTGAATGGGCCATGCAAATACCCCAGGAGAATCTGCTTCAATATAGGAGGTGGAAACCACCGTAACTGCACGATCTTAGTTATCACCTGCCACCCTACACCAGACCCCATCATCAAACAATTACAACCCAGACTTGATGGGGGACCATATCCTGAAAGAAATCTCTTCTGGGCTTCAATTAACCCCCCAACCTCTCCAAGTTCATCAGAAAGAACCTCCTCATAGACCAGGAGACCTGAACTCAAAGTTGCACCCAGACCCTGCTAGAACAACAGATTCAAAACCTACAGACATATGTGCACTGCTATGATGATCAATACCCCTCAAAAAAAAAAAAAACTTTCAAGATCCATGGGTTATACACATACCTATCTCAACATGTGCTGTACCTCATCCAGTGCATCATATGCCCCAAAAACTATGTGGGTGAAACCAGACCATCACTATGCTCTTGAATGAACTCTTACAGAATAATAATTAAAGAGAAAAACACACTATCACACATGGGCAAACCTTTTTCACAAAGTGATCATTCTATATGTGAACAATATGTGTAGATGTAAAGTGGGCTTTGTCATCTTCATAAGAAAAATTTTTAAGTAACTCCCTACAAAAAATTATAGAAATGTTGTTGTTGAAGTGAATTGTATACTTACTCTAAAATCTTCATTCAGAAAAGTCTCTAGGGAAAAGATGAAGTTGGAAATGTTTTGAAGCTTTTGCTTATTTCTTAAATGTTGAAATGGCAAAACAATGTTGTGAAATTCATTCTTACAAATATGTTAGCTAATGCAAAGCTTCAAATATAATTTCCTAATACCATTGCTATGTAAATGGTAAAATACATCAGGTATCTACTTGGAATCTAATAACCTTGCTAAACTAATAGCCATTTAAGTATAGAAAATTTGTCAATAGAAAATTAATTACTGACATTGCTCAAGCAACTCCTTCACCCAACTCAGGAAGACAAGAATCATCATCTTTCCAAAAATTATCATGTAGAATCAACAACTTATTTAATAACTATTTAATCTAAAGACTCTCTTTAAGAATTATTTAATTTTAAAATATAGTTTTAAAAACTAAAACACCTCTATACAAAGAACTGTAGTATTTTGGCTTTTCTCAAAACAATTTCATTCTTGTCAAACTAATAAAATTGAAGGAATATCTCAGAGAATGGGCTGAATGAAAAGGAAGATAAAACAAACTTTAAAAGTGATTTTAATGCTTTTCTGCCACAAAATGAATAAAGGCAAGTAGAAGAGGGTTTCATACTCATTAGGCAGACTGAATGTGTTACCTAAGCAAACTACTAAAGTGTGAAGTCAATGAAAAAGTGACAGCATCCAACCTGAATCTAAACAAGCCTGAAAGAGGTGTGTTTTCCTGTACTTTCCTGAAAACAGGAAAGAGAAGAAGTATTAAAAAAAATATATTTGAAGTGAGCACTCCCATACAGACCCCCAACCCTTTGCTATCCTGCTTAAACAGTACTCATCAACTTATCCTGCCTACCAGTACAAGCAAGCTGCCACCACTAGGATGACCAGATGTCCCAATTTTACAGGGACAGTCCTGGCTTTTGGGACTTTTTCTTATATAGGCTCCTATTACCCCCCACTCCCTGTCCTGATTTTTCACATTTGCTGTCTGATCACCCTAGCCACAACAGATAACAAAAACAGAGAAGACTCAAGAAGAAACCAGCCCAAGGAAAACCTCCCCAAGCCTTAAACATGGATTTGTAAAAGAAAGTTACCTAAAATGCTGCCAAGGTATTAGATTTAAAACTTTTGCCATGACTTTATTGGGATATGGAAATGTTGTTATAACTCAAAATATTAACAGTTTCTCCTATTAATCACCAAATGGTTCAACCATGTATTCCTGGAGATAAGACAAAGGCTAAATATTGGTAAACGGAGAGATAAGGGGATTTAAGTAAAATTCATAATTGGCCTGTCTCCAAGACAACTCCTTATATGGTTTCGTCTAAGTAACTGATTTCTTTTCTTTTATTTCATAGAATTTAGTTAAGATTGCTTACTTTACCTGATTATAAATTGTCTCATTATTAATAAGAATAATAAAACAAGTTTCACCTGCCTTTAACAAATTATTTTGCCCCACCTCTTCTCTGAGGCCCTGCCCACCACTCCCTCCAGCCCCCCTCCCTCCATTGCTCGCTGTCCCCCACCCTCACTCACTTTCACTGGGCTAGGGCAGGGGATTGGGGTGGGGGTGAGGGGTCCATCTGGGGGTGCGGGCTTTAGGGTGTGGCTAGAATTAGGGGTTCAGAGTGCAGGAGGGGGTCCAGGCTGGTGCAGGGGGTTAGGTGCAGGAGGGGGTGTGGGCTCTGGCTGGGCGTGTGGGCTCTGGGATGGGGCCGGGGATGAGGGGTTTGGGTGCAAGAGGGAGCTCTGGGCTGAGGCAGGGGGTTGGGGTATGGGAGGGTGTTAGGGGTGTGGGTTCCAGGAGGGAGTTTGGGTGTGGGGGGGAGCTCAAGGCTGTGGAAGGGGGTGCAGGGTTCAGACTCTGGGAGGGAGTTTGGGTGTGGGAGGGGGCTCAGGGCTGGGGAGTTGGGGTGCAGGTGGGGGGTTCAGACCTGGGGTTGGGGTGTGGGAGAGGGTTTGAGATGCAGGCTCTGGGAGGGGGTTTGAAGTGCTGGAGGGAGTTCCGACCTGAGGCTGGGGGCCCAGAGTGCGAGCTCTGACTGGGTGGCGCTTATCTCAGGGGCTCCTGGTCAGTGGCACAGTGAGGCTAAGGCAGGCTCCTTGCCTGCCCTGACTCCGCGCTCATCCCGGAAGAAGCCAGCATGTCCGGTCCCTAGGTGGAGGCACGGCTAGTTGCTCTGCATGGTGTGCGCTGCCTCTGCCCGCAGGCACTGCCCCTGCAGCTCCCATTGGTCGCGGTTCCTGGCCAATGGGAGCTGCGGAGCTGGCACTTGGGGTGGAGGCAGGAAAATGGCAGCTACTTCTGGGAGCTGCATGCAGCCAGGGCAGGCAGAGAGCCTGCCTTAGCCTCCCTGCGCTGTCAACTGGAATTTTAATGGCCCGGTCCTCAGTGCTGACCGGAGCTGCCGGGGTACCTTTTCGACCGGGCGTTCCAGTTGAAAACCAGACGCCTGGCAACCCTAATCTGAAATAGAGGAAAGGCAGATATGGTTGCAATACTCAGCTAGTCAGAGCAGTAGACTTTGTTATCTAAAAACAATCCTTGAAGCTAACTATATAAGAGGTTTGCTTTTCAGAAGAGAGGGGTGTGCAGGAGGGCCATCTTAGAGAACTGCACCTCTGTGAAGGGAACTTCAGAAATACATTGGTTTACTTCTGTTTAAACTATTTTTCTTTAAGTTATTTTAATTATTTTATAGCTGTGTAAAATAGAATATGGGTTAGTAACTCCAGACAGGTAATACATTTATTTTTATTCAACAAATATAAATCCTGGAAAGAGACTTTCCCCCAGCCCAAACCTTATCATCTATATCCAGTCAGCATTGCTGCCCACAGCCCTTTCACACACATCTGAAGGAAAAGAAGGGAAAAAATCTGGAATATAGCTTTGATCACAGGAAAGAATATGAAGATCAAGCTTCTGCTTTTTTTTTTTTTAATTTGCACTGAATGTATTATGCACGCAAAATGTGAAGACTGTATTATTTATGAATAGAGATGAACTGGAATTTAGGAGGACATACTGGGTGATAAATAGGTCTTTTCTATCTCTTACTTGTATTATTCTGATTTATTTCACCCTTGACTTCAAGTAAAGAGAAGAAGATTGTAAGTTTCTGGCCTACTGTTTAAAGCATTTGGAGAGTGCCACTTATAGCTCTGTTGTCAAAAACAATTATAGGAATATATACACAGTATTGCCAACCTCAAGCATTCAAAAATCGTGACTCGTATCAAATCATGAGATTGGCTTAAAATTCATGATACTTAACAAATAATAAGTGGTATGTTATATTTTGTTGCCTTTTGGTATTGGAACATTTAGAGTTCATGTTTCAAGCTTTCCTCTGTTTCCATGAGGGCTAAAAAAATTTTTTTTTTTAATGAAAACTGAGCTTTTTAACTAATAACTTGATTTCAGCAGCTAAGACTCTAACAAAAGCACCAGATATTCTGAGGCTCATGAAAAAATTGCAAGAGTTGGCAATAGTTTATACAAAAAAATTCAAAATTTCAGCAAAAACTTGAACAATTTCTGTAAAGAGTGCTGTGTCTCTGGTGTAATATGATGATTACTTGACCAAGATGACTATTGGTAGGGCATTTAAATTGTAACCTAAGGTTGAATTATAAAGTTATACTTAATGCTCTTAAGCCTCTTGAGGAAATTAAACCTGCAAATGGCATGTTTTCACTGGGGGAAGATCTACTGGTCCCGTATATCTAGCTATTTATACCTGTAATGTGTTGTCATAGAGTTCTTGATATTATCCTAAGGTTCATTATAAGAGGAAACAATGGTTAGTGTAGTATATGGTTAGTTTTAGGACCTTAAGACTTTAAAATCCTGATTCATGAAGTATACCAGGCTGTAATAATACAAAAACAAGAAATTATTATAATTTTAAAATATTTAATATATCTTGTTTTTCTAATATTGCAGCTTGTATATATGATGAAAAGTTTGAGAAGCATATTATAATCAGGATTTTAAAGTTTTTAAAAGCATTCAGCATTGGCCCAGCTATGCTTCCAGTGAAATCAACGGTAAAACTCCCTTTAACTTAAATAGGCCAATGCTGATGAATGCTTTTGAAAATCCCACCCTTCACTATGAAAACAAGTAGTGTACTTTTGGCATCATTATATGTTGAATACATTGAGTATTCCAGTGCTTGGTCCAAACATAACACTACTATTTAATTGTTATTTATAACACCTCTGTTATTTCAGTTTTGGGGACTTTCATACAGCTTTGCTAGTGCACCTAAATCCTGATTTGGAGCACCTTTTCTAGTCCTGGCACCTTGGCCAATCCTCGGCTATATCAATGCACATCAGTCCTGCCTTAAAATGTACCCAGTATAATAATGTACTTCATGAAATGGTGAGAATTCTTTTTAGTAGGAGTCTGAAGGGGTCACTCAGAGTATTAACAGCAATGTAGTCCTCTGAAAGCCATTGTGCTTTTTATTACAGCACAACCTGGAAATGCTAGCTGTCTCTTTGTTTGGACATAGTGCCTGTACCCTTTACACAGTCTATTCTGCTAAGTGCTATATCTGACATTTCAAGGAGCAGAGTTATACTCAGTGGAATGTAAGTCCAGAGGGAGGGAGCAGTGGGATAATTGAATGTTAAGCCCTTTCAAGATGGGCATTTCTATGCCTGCAGGCCTACTTAAGGTGAATAAAAGAATACTTAAAGTTGCAAATTTTCTACTTGGTGACTGAAAATAAGCTGTGCAAGCACACATGAGACCCACTAAACCATAGTTGCCAAAAAGCTGTGAAATTTCCACAAGCTCTAAATGTCTCATCAGGTCAGTGAGACCGCTGATTAGGCATATATTATGTGGAGGGTTATTTTCCCCTCTTGTTCTTGAATTTTAACTGTGCTGAGTGCAGCTCCATTTCCTGTTATCAGTTCTTCATCATTCTTATATTGCAGGCAGCCATTCAGTGTAAGATACTTATCAAGTTAGAGGAAGTGGTTTAAGTATTCTTTTGTTTGGTTTTATAAAGCGTAGGCTTTCTAAATGAATTCTGAACTTCCCATGTTGCCTACTGACAAATACTGTGCATAAGAAACTCATATTATTGTAGGTCACTGAATTCATTTTTAAAATGCCAATTGACATAATTCCTTTAGGGAATTATAAGTTGCAGTTCATATTATGGTCTAGTACAAATGTGGAAATTCATTGTTTTAGAAGGGATCTCATTTGTACTACAGAAGCAGCTTAACATGAATCAGGTGATGTCTTTCCAGCTTTTAAATACTACTAAATGGAAATAGCAGACTTACTGGAGTTTTCCACTGTCACTGCCTATCTAGCATTCATTAGAAATTTGGGATCACTTTCCTTACCTCTGGCACAGAGCTTCACTTGATCCTTGTATTTTGCATAAACAAAAATGGAAGCTGAAGTACCCATAATGGCCACAGCTGCTTAGTTCAAAATGAAAATTGGGGAACTAAATGCATGAAGAGAAATAGCAAAAGACAAGCTATCCAGAGCTATTTGTGTAAAAGAGTGGCTTTTGATTGGAAAAGCTGTGGATACTATTGGTATTCATTATATCCTGCTGACATCTTGCATGCATTTAGTTTCTGACAGATAGTCAAATATAGTGCTTGCTAGATGAGAGACGACAGTTAAGTAATAAAATTTGCTTTTGACTTTATTAGAGCAGTGCCCAGTAACCCTGTTAAAGGTCTGTCAGCAATTCTATTATAAACCTTCATTTTCTGAAGCTTAAAAAATGGCTGTTTTTAATTGTAAAATTTTGAGGATTGATGTTTAACTTGCCAGCCTAAATGCACTTTCCCTTCTTGCCTGTACTTACCTGCTTCAGCCTATCATCCCCCATCAAAAAACCCCCAACCTCTTAGTAAATGTTGTACTTTTAAATTAGAAGTCATGGGCATGATTCACCATGCTGTTAATCCAGTATATTGCTGGTGTAATGTTAATCTTGTGTGCATGTGGGAGAGAGAGAACTATGGCAGCTGTTCAACACTGCACAGCAATTTGGAACAGAAAGGGACAACGCAAACTGTATCCAGTTGAAAACTAGAACTTGGCTAAAACTCCAGGGTTAACACATCTCATCTCGAGAAAAATGCTATGGGATCTTTAATATACAAATGATGTGGCTTTACATTGTATGCTTTATCCTAGTAGTCCTCAACCTTTCCCATACCAGGATTTCTTTTTCTGGCCTGGTACCTATCAGACTCCTCTCTTCTCTAGCCATGTCACCACTTTCATTTAGCAAAATAGGAAGGGTGGGGTGATCGCAAGCCCCTGGTGCCTGTTTGAGAACCCTTGTTTTATCCAAAAGAAATAGTTTTCTTACACTATTTCTTCGCTTATTTAAAACTAGCCAGGCTAAAACATTAGATAATGGACAGCAGAGAGCAGATCTACAGTGCCAGGGAGAGGGACTGGATGACATAGCAGGTCTTCTCCAATTCCAGTTCCCATCTCTAATTTGTATGATTCTGTCCTTGAATAGTTAACATTCTTGTTGGCACATTCAGCAAAAAGGAAGGGCACTATTAATAATGGGCATTACATTTTCATTTTATAGTCTGTTTTTTAACTGAGATTACTCAATTTAAAAAGTTTTTTATTTTAGGTTTTGATTGCAGCACATTTAACAGCTACTGCTACTTAAACTTTTATAGCATCTTTGCATGCCAAGGCATTTCAGACCATTTTTATGTTAGCATTTAACAGGTGTTTCATTCAGCATAATTAATAATTATTTAAAATTGGCCTAAAGTCGGTTAAAGAAATATTTGCTCTCTCTCTGCTGTGCAGGTAGCGCAATGGTGATAGAAACCTCCTTTAATTCCTTGTCAAGGATACCCCCAGCATGGAGGAGCCCCCAACATATACAGAGATGGTGTTAGAACTGGCTCCTAGGTTGACTCTTTTCCTTTTGGGCCCTGGCACAGGGGATGACAAGGGGTAAACTTAAGTGGGGAGGAGGAGAGGCCAGCATATGATGAAGACCAGTAGTCCTCAGCTGCCATGTGGGTTCTAGGGAACCATATTCAGCTGGCGAAAGTTAAAAGCAACTACCCCACTGCCCCTGCAAAGCGGCTGTAACTTGTGCAGAAGATGGAGTTGTAGCAGAAAATCAGGTAGAGAATAATCGGCTTCCTGACAGTCCTCTTCCCTTGGTTGTGAAGATCAATAGGAAATAGAATTCTGCATAGCCAACACATAAGAAATCTAAAAATGATACATTTTATGAATGGTGATGTAAAAAGACCTTATTAACCTGACTTTAGTTGATAACCAGTAAAGTAAGATGTCCATTAACTCAGAGGCGATTAGACCTTGTTTCTATGAAAGGTTTGTAAATCAGCATAACTTTATTACTAATACAAAATTTGACTAGCAAACTGTGCAGCTGGACCAATACAGGGATTACATGATTAAACCTTTTAACTGTAGTCAGAATTTTAGCTGCCGTAGTAATCAAATGTTGCTTACTAATGTTGCCTACTAATCAAATGAGTTGGATGCCAAGAAAAAGAATTACGATAATCTATTTGGGACAATATAAAGGCATGGTCTAGAATCTCTTAATCATAAAAGGAAAGAAAAGGCTGATAATAGTTCAGCGTTAGCAGCATTTAATATAAAACAAAATTCATAGACATATGTGCCTCTTTGTCCTCCAAGAAGCTTATAAAATAGCAGAAGCAGATGATCTTCAAATAAAGCTGAATAGTAACCTTTTTCATGCTGCTAGCCAGATTCCTACTAGTGGCTAAATTGTAGCTGTTTGAAAATGTTAAAGAAGTAGGCTCATTATTACAGTCCCCAGTGTATTCTATACTCGACAAAAAAGAAATTCCACTGAAGATTACAGTTGAATTACTGTTAAAGAGAACTGAATGCATTTAGCTGTAAAATAAAGAAATATTACTGCTCATGAGACCTCTGGCAAACTGTACGTTACTGGATTGCATGATCTTTTTTTTGTTTAGAAAGATTTGTAGCTATTTTAGATAGCATTGTAATGTAAATGCTCAATGGTGTTGTGCAATAATTGAATATATTTTGTGGTCCTAACGTTGTGTAGTTAAAACAGTTCTCCTGCAGAGATGGCTAAGTGATGTATCAGTAATTTAAACTCAATAAGATCTGATAATGAGTAACTATATTGTTTTGTCTTGAGAATATTTCATAACATTTTAGTTGTAATATTTTCAACATAATTCTCTGCCAGTTTTCATGGGATGTTTCCTATGAAAATATTTTTAAAAGCAATATTGTATATTATACAGCTGTATAAAACTATATAAAAACAACAGCTGGGGTGTGTCTTTTGCAAAATTGAAGATGTGCTTATTTAGAAAGAAATGGTGATTGATTAGAGACATTTTCAAAGACTGCTAACCATTGTGCAGTATGATAGTCTGATTTAGAATAGTTTCATTAGTTGCTATAATTTGTAGGCAGAAGCATGATCTAATACTTAAAAGCAAAGCTCTGTGAGCCAGAAAGATCCTGGCTCTTTTTAATATATGTGGAACACTTGAATCCCTATATAACCTTGGGCAAGTTTATTAAACTGTTTTTGTCGGTCACATGAAAAACTCCCTTTAGAAAGCATATTTGGGGTAGGGTGACTTTGAATGGAATTACTATGGGAGATTGCATACTCTGAATTATTAGTTGTGTTTTCCCTTCTGTTTCCTGCCACCTTTCTGGAAGAAATCCTGAACACTAGACTAAGAAAAAGCTGTAAAACATAATACATTGTAAAATCGTAGTGTATACAGGGAAAAATATAGTTTAATCTCTGTTTAGCTCATTGAGATGAACCCTAAACTGCCACCTGGGGTTTTCCTTGACCAGCTAAATCAAGATAAAACTACAGTTTACCCTGTTTACACTAGGATTTTACATGTTAATATCACATTGGAAAATCTCACCTTTTATAACTGTGGACATACCCAAAAAGAAGAGAGTGTAAAGACTTAATTGCTACAACACTAATTTAGTGTGGCAAAATCCCAAGGCCTCAGAGTGAAACCATATTATAAAAATCTTTTCCCCGTTGTATAAAACATGCATTGTGTATGCAAGTTTAAAAATGCTCACCATTTTATATGATGTAATAATATACTGTATATACATTAGTTATCCATCTTGGAAACCTAGAGGCTTTTATTTTTTACATATATATCTAAATCCATGAGAAACAGATCTGTAGAGTAGTTAATCTAATAGACTGTATTCAGCTCTTCTGTCTTTAAAAATCTGGGATAATTTTGAGGAACTCAAATTTACTCTGCTGTAGTGTTAGCTTTTTCACACCCAGGCACAAAAATAAGGTTATATGTGCTTTTTATATCTGAACTGAAAAGTAATTTCAGATAAAAGTATGCATTGTTAAAACACATTTGATAATTTATATTTTGATAAAAATTTGACCAGCCAAACAGAACACAGTTGTTAGGTGAAAGCAGCTTTTTAAAGAGGCATACTTATCAGCATGTAGCAATGCAGCCAATCAGACACAAAGTGTTCTATAATTTAGTCCTTTTTTTATTGTGAAGAAACGAGATGCACTTATTTTGAAGATGACTTGAAGTGTGAAAAGTTGCCCCTTTGAGAGATTATAATTTAGGACATAGGCAGATATGGTCAGAGGAACCGAGCCAAAGGCCTGGTCTACACTATGAGTTTAATTCGAATTTAGCAGCGTTAAATCGAATTAACCCTGCACCCGTTCACATAATGAAGCCATTTATTTTGAAATAAAGGGCTCTTAAAATCGATTTCTGTACTCCTCCCCGACGAGCGGAGTAGCGCTGAAATCGATATTGTCATTTCAAATTAGGGTTAGTGTGGCCGCAATTCGATGGTATTGGCCTCTGGGAGCTATCCCACAGTGCACCATTGTGACCGCTCTGGACAGCAATCTGAACTCGGATGCACTGGCCAGGTAGACAGGAAAAGCCCCACGAACATTTGAATTTCATTTCCTGTTTGCCCAGCACAGGAGAGCACAGGTGGCCACAGAGAGCTCATCAGCACAGGTAACCATGCAGGCCAATAATCGAAAAAGAGCACCAGCATGGACCGTACGGGAGGTACTGGATCTGATCGCTATATGGGGAGAGGATTCAGTGTTAGCAGACCTTCGTTCGAAAAGACGAAATGCCAAAACCTTGAAAAAATCTCCAAGGGCATGATGGAGAGAGGCCACAATAGGGACTCAGAGCAGTGTCGCGTGAAAGTCAAGGAGCTCAGACAAGCCTATCCAAAAACAAAGGAGGCAAACGGTCGCTCCGGGTCAGAGCCGCAGACATGCCGCTTCTACGCTGAGCTGCATGCAATTCTAGGGTGGGCCGCCACCACTACCCCACTCTGACCATGGATTCCGAGGCGGGGGTAATCTCATCAGCCACACCTGAGGATTCTGCGGACGGGGAAGAGGAGGAGGAGGAGGATGAGCTTGCGGAGAAGACCCAGCACTCTGTTCTCCCCAACAGCCAGGATCTTTTTCTCAGCCTGACTGAAGTACCCTCCCAAGCCAGTACCCAAGACCATGACCCCATGGAAGGGACCACAGGTGAGTTTACCTTTTAAAATATGATATGGTTTAAAAGCAAGCGTTTTTTAATGATTAATTTGCCCTGAGGACTTGGGATGCATTCGCGGCCAGTACAGCTACTGGAAAAGTTTGTTAACGTGTCTGGGGATGGAGCGGAAATCCTCCAGGGACATCTCCATGAAGCTCTCCTGGAGGTACTCCAAAAGCCTTTGCAGAAGGTTTCTGGGCAGTGCAGCCTTATTCCATCCTCCATGGTAGGACACTTGACCACACCATGCTAGTAGCAAGTAATCTGGTATCATTGCCTGACAAAGCCTGGCAACGTATGGTCCCGGTGTTTGCTGGCATTCAAGCAACATCCGTTCTTTATCTCACTGTGTAATCCTCAGGAGAGTGATATCGCTCATGGTAACTTGGTTGAAATACGGGAATTTAATTAAGGGGACAGAGGTGGCCCTTCCTACTGGGCTGTTTGCCTGTGGCTGAAAAGAAATCGCCACTCGCTTCTCAACTGTGAGGGCTGCTCTCATCTTGGTATTCTGGCGCTTCAGGGCAGGGGAAAGCAAGTCACAAAGTTCCATGAAAGTGCCCTTACGCATGCGAAAGTTTCGCAGCCACTGGGAATCGTCCCACACCCGCAACACTATGCGGTCCCACCAGTCTGTGCTTGTTTCCTGGGCCCAGAATTGGCGGTCCACGGCTATAACCTGCCCCATTAACAGCATGATCTCCAAAGCACCGGGGCCCGCGGTTTGATAGAATTCCATGTCCATGTCCTCATCACTCTCGCCGCCGTGCTGCCGTAGCCTACTCCTCGCCGCCTGGTTTTGCAGGTTCTGGTTCAGCATAAACTGCACGATAACATGTGAGGTGTTTACAATGTTCATGTCATAACTATAAAGGGAAGGGTAATAGCTGTCCTGTGTACAGTACTATAAAATCCCTCCTGGCCAGAGACTCCAAAATCCTTTTCCCTGTAAAGGGTTAAGAAGCTCAGGTAACCTGGCTGGCATCTGACCTAAAGGACCAATAAGGGGACAAGATACTTTCAAATCTTGGGGGGGGGAAGGCTTTTGTTTGTGTTCTTTGTTTGAGAGTGTGTTCGTTCTCGGGACTGAGAGGGACCAGACATCAATCCAGGTTCTCCAAATCTTTCTAAACAAGTCTCTCCTATTTCAAACTTGTAAGTAAATAGCCAGGCAAGGCGTGTTAGTTTTCCTTTGTTTTTCTCAACTTGTAAATGTACCTTTTACTAGAGTGTTTATCTTTGTTTGCTGTACTTTGAACCTGAGACTAGAGGGGAGTCCTCTGAGCTCTTTAAGTTTGATTACCCTGTAAGGTTAATTTCCATACTGATTTTACAGAGATGATTTTTACCTTTTTTTCTTTAATTAAAAGCTTTCTTTTTAGAACCTGATTGATTTTTCCTTGTTTTAAGATCCAAGGGGTTTGGATCTTGATTCACCAGGAGTTGGTGGGAGGAAGGAGGGGAATGGTTAATTTCTCCTTGTTTTAAAATCCAAGGGGTTTGGATCTGTATTCACCAGGGAATTGGTGAAGGTTTTTCAAGGCTTCCCAGGGAGGGAAAATTGATGGTGGCAGCGGAACTAGAGCTAAGCTGGTAGTTAAGCTTAGAAGTTTTCATGCAGGCCCCTACATTTGTACCCTAAAGTTCAAAGTGGGGATCCAGCCCTGACAGTTCATGACTGCTGTCTTGATCTGAGTGGACTCCATGCTTGCCGTGGTTTGGCGTCTGCACTGTTCACCCAGGAAAAAGGCGCGAAACGGTTGTCTGCTGTTGCTTCCCTGAAGAGGGGGGAGGATGTACCCAGAACCACCCGCGACAATGTTTTTGGCCCCATGAGGCATTGGGATCTCAACCCAGAATTCCAATGGGCGGAGGAGACTGTGGGAACTATGGGATAGCTACCCACAGTGCAACACTCCGGAAATCGATGCTAGCCCCGGTACATGGACGCACACCGCCGAATTAATGTGCTTAGTGTGGCCGCATACATTCGACTTTATACAATCTGTTTCCAAAATTCGAATTCTATAAATTCGGATTAATCCCGTAGTGTAGACATAGCCAAAGTTAAAAGCCTTTTCTGTGCTATTGCATCTGTAGCCATCCTCAAAGTACTTTCCATGTTAGGACACAGGCTCTGAAATCTTGTGGGTAAATGTTATCTGTAGGAACCTCATTATATGTGGAAACATTACCTTATTCTGATGGTTCACAACCACGAAGTACAAATTCTGCATTCCCTTGTCTTCTTTCAGTATTACATGTACAGTAGCCTTTGGTATTGAATTGTTTATTCTTTTTAAATGACTTAATTGTTGTAACATAAATCTACAAAATCTGGGAAATTAAAATATGCTACAACCAAGGTCCTAGTTTTTTGCAGTAATTGCCATGGAAATCAGAGCCGGTCAAATAACTTCTGTTAAAACTCAGTAATACATGCAGTTTTTTCTGTGCTGTATTCTCCTCTAACCCATATTTTCTTCTCTTATTCTTTCTACCCACTCCTCCCATTCCTCCTTTTTAGCTGCTGCTTAACTCAGGTTAATAGAAATCATGTGATTAACATCTATGGATAGCCATTCATAGGTTGACAACCCTAATAATTCTAGCTGCCCTTATTATACATGTCTTTGCTTCAACACAACATGCACTCTGAGGATTCGAGCTGAGCTAATACCTCACGGTGAATAATTTATTTGACAATTTTAGCCTCTTTCTGTTTGTGCAACAGTTGCAAACAGATTGTGACTTACTTGAATTTATTCATTGTTGAAATTTGACATCTTTTTAATTTTATACTGTTGGGATTGCACTCCAAAAGTATTAAAAATTGTTTTGCTTAATTGTGATCAGCCAGTTACATCATATGGTACCGTTTCCTTTTTTCTGATTGGATGAGCACACAAGCTTGTTTAGCCTGAATACTACCATATTAGATTTTAAAATTTGGTTTCTATGGATAATTTTACTTGCTTTTTTAAAGTTTGGTTTTGATCAGTTCGATAAATATTTAAAAAATAAAAACATGAGATACAAAGTTGTCCAAAGTGCTTTAATATACAATTAATATTTGTTGACATTTCTTGTACGTTTGACTCAGTTTGTTTGAAAATTAAGAACCTTGGATGCTATGGTGCCAAGGACAGGGCACCAATAAAACACTTTAAAATTGGGTAATAATATTCCAGCAACTCTCTTCCCAGGCACCAGAGAAATCTACCTAACATTTCACCCTCTACCAGCCCACACACTTCCACTTCCAACGTCATTAACCTGCTTGTAAAAGACAATAGCACCTAACATGTAAATGTTTTTCTTATTCTCTTCCCCCCCCCCCCCGCAACATAATCTTACAGAAAAGAATGTGAAAGGACCTTTTTATGTGCCCTTGGGTCTAAAATCCCACCACCTATCAGACTGTATCCTGATTTTTTTTTCTCACTGAGGTCTCCAGAAGAAGCCAATTTTGAACAAAATCAGCACCGTTTAAAAGGGCCACAACAATTTGAGATGTTCAGTTTTTAGATGATCTCTGACTTAAAATGGTCCTCCATATGAAATAGCCCTAAGACAGCCTTGAGTATCAATATTGAGATGACCCAACATTCTAAATTACTTTAGCTATTACTCAGTCTAAAATTATATATTTAGTTTCCAGTTGCAGGAAATTGAACATTTGTGAATGCTTTACAAATAATAATGAATTAAGTTTCTCAACACCATTGTGGAACACCATTGTACAGATGGCAAAATGGAGGCGTAGAGTTGTTAAGTATCTCGACCATGGTCACACTTGGAAATCTGTCACAGAGATTAGAATATATTGGTCTGGTTTTCAACAATGCTGAGCACCTGCATCTTCCATATTTCAATAGAAACCACAGGTTATCAGTGTGTCAGAAAGTAAAATCTGTGTGTCTCCCAGCTAATGGGCCCATGCCTTAGCCACAAGATCAACCTTCCTCTCCTTTGATTCTGACATTGAGGTGTCCTGAATTCTCATATGCAGTATCTACAAATAGGATCAGTTCACTAAAGCACATTACAGCCCTCACAGTGTTCTTAACCACCCTGGATTTAATCTGCTTTAGTAAACAAAATTAAAAATGTCAACATCCTCATCTTAACATTCAGAACTTCAAAAATACTGAATGAGTTTTCTTTAAACTTGGCTTGTTTGCTGGATCTTGACCCTGCCAGCAGGTAGGGGATCTTGGGGGACAACTACTGCACTGGTGGGGTGTAAAATAAACTTTATTAAGAAAATGCAAAAACAGGGAAAATATAATAGTGAGGGGTACGGGGTTTGTTAAGGTAGACAGTTGGGGAGGGGTTTTTTTTAGTAAATAGGATAGGGGGTTTCAATAGTGGGGTACAATACAGTGGGGTACAATACAGTTGGTAACCAATTAACACTGAAGTATAAATGTAACAGGTAGCTAACAGTTTCTATGTAAAGAGTGTGTTACAGCAGCATATAACCAACTAACAGTTATGGGTAAAATGTGTTAAATAACCAACAACTCTAGGTAAAAATGTGTCACAGTGGTGTAAATGTAAAATGTGAGGGGTGTTAGAGAGAAAAAGGGTAACCAGTGGGGTTTTATGCTAGACTTTAGTAATACAATTGAGGTCTGGCAGCAGTAGGAGCAGGGTGAGCACGTGGGGGAAGGGATTCAGAGAGAGAGAGCTAGAGACACACACAGAGAGCAGACAGGCTGCAAGTTTAAACAGTAGAGAGACAATCATACAGAACACAGCAAAAGCTTATCTATGATTTAACTTAACCAAAACTACACAAATTAGCAAGTACAAGTTAACAAAACACAATGCAACAATTCTTTAAGCCTAACTTACAGAGTACAATGCAAGCAATTTTCTAAACCTAACTTAACCACAACTATGCAAAATGAAATTACAATTTATCTAGACTAAAGGCTAAATCTAACCTAATGGGTGCACCTTATACTAGGGGTAGTTCCAGAGGGCAGAGTGGTGTGTGCCCAGGATACAGCTTCAAGGGGAGGGGGGTGTTTAACTAGTCGTGGCTGCAAGCAGGCTTATTTCTAGCAGCAAAGGCGCTGCGGAGCTAGAAGCAGATTACAGATACAGACCAAGTAGTTAGCTTGGGTCTGCCTGAGAAAGCCAGCAGCTAGAACAAGGGGAGTGTGCAAGAGGTTTTTCCTTACCAATCCCCAAAGCAGCAGCAGGAACAGCAGTTTCAACATCAAAGGACGCAGAGAGGACTTGATTCGCTTACAATAATCAGGAGATCTCCAGGCACAAATTCGTTGTTCGTGGGAGGGGAGTTTAAAAACGGGTGTACGCTCAAAAACAAACAAGAGTGGGGAGAGGGCCCCCCAAAGACCCCTAGCTGGTCAGACCAGGTGGCAAAGCAAGGACCTTCTCCGGGAGTCTGATCAGAAAATGTCTGGTTTTAAGGGCAAATTCAGGCAGTTTCCCGCCAGTAACCTTGATTGGTTCCCCTTAATCCAGGGGAGGAGAGAAGGCAGGGAAACTGCAGGTAGGCACAGGACATGTCTGGGCAAGTTCTGAGACACAGGTATGACTCATATGCTCAGCTATGTGGCCACTTTAGGTCTTGCATACCTGGGCAGAGCACCCTACACCGAGCCGGGTCCGAACAAAGAAGCTAGACAAAGGAGCGAAAAAGCCCCCACCTCCCTGAGCAGAGCAATGGCTCCAGTCAATCTGCACAAGCCATTTCCATGAGCAGGGCCAGGCTGTGACTTTGGTCAGTTCCATGGCCGGGGAGTGAGGGGTGGCCACACCAAAAAGGAATCCAGCAGGGGGACAGCTGTAACAGACAGATCTCATTCAGCTATACGAAGCAATGGCATGTGGACAAACTCTGATCAGCTGATCGATTATCTGTTTTTTTTCTGTTTTCTCTCCCTCCCCATCCAACAATGGAATGAAAAAATTGGATAATCTGATTCTGTTGATCCTTTAAAAAAATAAGTTTGCCTCAAGGCAGAGACCAAACATGGAAAATTTCAGTCCAAAAGGAATTGTTTGGGAACGTTATAAGCAACTGAAAAAGATGGGTATGATGGAAGTTGCATTTCAGCCATAACTCTGCATACATAATCTTTTACAAGGACTGCTGTTACCTAACACTTTGATGTCTTCTTTTCCCTTTGGCACCTCACAAATAGTCTTTGGCAGTACATAATGCAACACCACTGCCACCATTCCAATATATTAGAATCATAGAATCATAGAATATCAGAGTTGGAAGGGACCTCAAGAGGTCATCTAGTCCAACCCCCTGCTCAAAGCAGGACCAATTCCCAGCTAAATCATCCCAGCCAGGGCTTTGTCAAGCCGGGCCTTAAAAACCTCCAAGGAAGGAGACTCCACCACCTCCCTAGGTAACGCATTCCAGTGTTTCACCACCCTCCTAGTGAAATAGTTTTTCCTGATATCCAACCTGGACCTCCCCCACTGCAACTTGAGACCATTGCTCCTTGTTCTGTCATCTGCCACCACTGAGAACAGCCGAGCTCCATCCTCTTTGGAACCCCCCTTCAGGTAGTTGAAGGCTGCTATCAAATCCCCCCTCATTCTTCTCTTCTGGAGACTAAACAATCCCAGTTCTCTCAGCCTCTCCTCATAAGTCATGTGCTCCAGACCCCTAATCATTTTTGTTGCCCTCCGCTGGACTCTTTCCAATTTTTCCACAAAATTAGGAAACTGGTTCAAATACCTATGCAAATAAGGCTATTTTTTGTTATTAGGGAAGAAGACATGAAGACCTGATATTTTTTTTGTAAAACTGATTTAGCAAGTTAGTTTTGCCCTCTCAGGCAGTACTTTATTTCCTGTATTTTTAATTTCTGATGACATAATGCATTTTCATAATATACGAGGGGCAAACCAGATGCCTGTTTTTTGGACTAGTTTACTGCTAATTAAAAGACTATTTTTTCTGTCACAAGTTTACTAGTGAGTTTGTCAAAATATTCAATAGTTCAACATGCTAAATTGGCCAGGAAAATTTGATTGGGTATTTTCCATTCCACGTAACTTTGGTGCTTATTTTTAAGAGTCATGGGAATAGCTGTTAGTATATGTATTGATTACTAGTCTGCTGTTAATGTAAGTCAGCTGTGTAGCAGACTAGTGATTCAGGAAGTTATATTTCAGTGTACTCAAATTTAAAGGGAGAAAAACCCCATCTGAACAATGGATCTGTTGAGTATTTTCATTTTGTTACAGGAATTCTTATTCTACTTCTTTGATGTATAATTTTGTCATTCTGCAAGAGTTCATAATAAATGTGTGTCACAATCTGACAGATGATCATTATTTAACTGCAAACATGCATGAAAAGTCAAGAGATTGACAATCTGATTTCTCTCTAAAATTTTAGGTCACTCTGAGATTATTAGTCGTCTTATAACTTGGCTGTAAATATAATCTAACAAACAAAATACTGTAAAGCTTGTTGGTACAGTAGTAGTTAAGTACTAAAGTAATAAAGCCACTACAGCTGGCTTTCCATATGAGCAAATAACTGGTTAAGATCAGCAGCAACCATGCCTAGGAAAAACAATATTGTCTTGATGAGTGGTGGTGCAATAAAATGTCATTCTTTGAGTTATTATCCCTATGGGTGCTCCACCTCAGAACGTGCGTGCACACATGCACTCTTGATCTGAGATTTTTAGCCAGCAGTGTCTATGGGTCTGTGCCAGCAACCTATAGATCCTTGTGCTCTGGTGCAAAGATATATGGGTGGGGAGGAGGTGCCGCTGCTGCTCCAGTTCCTTCTCAGCCATCTTCAGCTCCAGACGGAGCATTGGGTGTCTGCTGGTTAGCTCTACAGCTTTATTCTATTTTTCTCCTTTTGTAGTATTTCTTTTATTTAATTTTATTACTTGTGATCAGGGTCTCCTTCACCTTTGGTTTGTTTGCAGCCTTTTCCTGCTCAGGTTATGCCAAAGACCCCTGGTTTCAAACCTTGTCATACCTTCCACACGTTGTGTCCCCTCAGTGATGGGAATTCCAGCTGTCTTGGAGAGTCCCATGTCCCATTGAAGTGCAAGGTCTGAGGGAAGACAGACTGAAGCACCTCCTCATGGAGTGCTCGCTGAAACCTGTGGGATCCGATTATCCCCATCCCAATACATCAGCCACACTGACTTATGAGGCCTCAGTAAGCAGAGACCATGGCCACCTTTGGACACTTTGAAGCATTAGAAGCATTCTAAAAGAAAAAGACTCTATTCTCCTGAGAGAGACTCCAAAAGGAGGGGGGGGGGAACAGTTTCCTCTTCTAAGGGATACCAAGAGAGAACACTCATCAATACTGAAGCTGGAGTATCTGTCAGTGCACCCCCTAAAGACTTGACCTTCAGTACCAAGTCGGTTGCCAATCACACGTTGGCCACTAGTACTGACACAGCCACCGGTACCTATCTCAGTAACTCCTCCATTGGATATAGGAGATGACATCTTCTTTGATTCAGATATTTCAGTCCAGGACTCCATCATGCACCCATTCCAGCCCTCCTCCTTATAGGTGTTTCCAGAGGAGTAGACCCCAGAAATGAACTGTTATCCTCCATGTCAACCCTGGCACTAATATTCCCTTCTCCCAGTGCTCCATCACAATGGGCTTTTATGCTGACAAGTATTATAGGGTGCAAAAAAAAACCTGTGCAAAAGCCAACAGACCACCAGCACTGGAGGAACCCGTCCAGAAGTGCATGAACTAGTCATTGTGGAGGAGACATCGCAGTTCCACAAATCTTCCTCCTCCTCACCTGACAAGGCAGTTATGCCCCCACCACCATCCTATACAGATGAGTTCAGGGCTTTTCATGACTTGATTAAAAAAAGAGTAGTAGAATCTCTACGGATCCCCTTGGAGGAAATACAAGAACTGCAACACTCCTTGGTGAATATTCTGCATACCTCCCTGACAGAGCAAAACGGTTTTGTCCTTAATGAAGCGTTACTTTCACCAGCCAATACAGTGTGGTAGACACTGCTACCATCCTGCCCACGTGCAAGAGGAATGACAAAAAGTATTATGTACTGTCTAAGGGTTTGGAATATTCTTTTTTCTCCCATTCCACCCAAAATTAATGTCCAAATTAATGGCAGGGAGTACTTGGGGCAGAGGGATACAGGGTTAAGCAGAGTGGGATCCCAAAGGCCAGTATGCTACTTGGCCAAATGGCAGAGATTGTGGGGGTGGGCGAAAGCAGATTCCTTGTACCACTAGCTAAAATCCATGTGGTTTGGAAAGTGTTTTGACTGAGAGAATGGGAGTCTCCTTGATTCTTCTGTAGCAAGGGGAAGCCACATACTTCCAGGTGGGAGGGTGGTTGAGACCAACTGCTGAACTGCAGCTGGAGGCAACACCGCACCGGGAAGGGATGGGAGTGTAATGCCTGCCAGGGAGAGAACTGCCAAGGGTCGCAGCTGAACCAGAAGTAAACCCGGCTCTAGGGAGCATAGAGAAATGTGTCCCTGAGGAGAGTCCAAAGAAGGGGCAGGGGATCTCAGAAACCACTGAGGTGGGTGAGGATTCCTGTGACTCTAACACAGGGAAGCAGGGTGCTTCCAAGTATGGGAGGGCCTGAGACTAGCTCCTTTACAGCAGAAGGCAACATGCCCTCAGGCACAGGGGCAAGAGGTGTTGTCAGTGATTAAGGAAACTGTCCCAGTTGTTAGCTGGCAGAGTTTTGGAGATGAACAAGAGACAGAACCCTTCATAGGGAGCGCAGAGAAATGTGTCTTAGGAGCGGGCCCAGAGGAGGAAACGAGGAAAGGAATAGTGGGGGTACAAGAATGTCTCCTCACTAGTCACTTTGGGCAGGATGCCAAGGATGCTAGGAGGATGGCTGTGTCAGCATCTGTGCAGCTAGACACTCAGCCTGTGGCCCCAGGTTTTGAGAAGGAACTGTGTAACTGACCTCCTGGAGAGGAGGAGTCACACAGTTGACTTCTCAGGACAGAGAAAGGGGTGGCGGAGGGTACTCCAATCCAAGTCCCAATTTTTCAGGATGCTATTTCTGATAAGCTTTTGGAAAGTAATAGTGTCTCTTTAAATCAAGATGCAGCTCCAATGCCTGTGATAACAGAGGAGTTGGGACCAGGAAGCTGCCAGGTGGTAGTTTGCCAGAATACAAATGACTCAACTGACAGAGAAGGGGGTGTTTTCCCCCAGACTGGTGAGACACAGAAAGCAGTTATAGGAAAGCTGCTGGGAAAAGGTTAATCTGATCGAAGGGTAAACACACCTAGCCCAGAGAGCACAGATCACAGCCCTCGAGGGGGCGGGGAAGGACTCAGTGCTGGGAGGAGGAAACACAGGGTAACATCAAAAGGGGAGCTGGATTTTCTGCATATGTACACTCCTGGGGTTGGGACACCGCTCCCCAAAGGGCTGGCCAATGTGCAGGATCCGCCTGAACACCTATCTTGCCAGACCATGAGGCACCAAAATTCCAGAAACATGATTAAATTAAGAGCCCACACAGAGGGGAACATTGAAGGGAAGGAAAAGCCAGTGACTGATTACATGGGAGAGAGTCAAAGACACCATGGGTAATGAACAAACTAACCTCAAACTAGAATATCTGAACAGAGGGCATGGATTCTTTATCTATGTGTGATAAATGCACATCTAAGATAAAAATTTAGGTATTAATGTTAAGTTTTGGTGATAAGAATTTTGACATGGATGTTAAACCTTATGATAATGCTACTTTTCAATTAATACCTCTAAACAGGTTTAAAGCTTATCACAGCAGAGAAACCATAAAAAACCTGGTGTGCTGTGTGTGAATGGGGAAACCGAGGCACACTGCTTCATGGCCTTAATGACTGGATGCCAAAAGAACTATAATACTAACTGCCTTCGAGATAGTCAGTAACAGATGATGGGTGATCACTTGTTGCCGAGTATGATTATCTTCCATGAGAGTATGGGTCCTCAGGTGGCTAATAAGGCCAGACCTTGAACCACAAGTTCTATTGCAGTGAGGGCAGATGTTTTCAGGCTCAGCAGGAGGCTGTTGACCATGACTGGAAGCCAGTATCTCCTTTCTTCTGCGCCTCTTGTCCCCTTCAGTTTGTCGCCGAGCAAGTTCAAAATGCCATCACATAGGACTTCACTCCATTTTAAGCAACCCTTGGTAAGTGTCCCCCAAGTGTCAATGTCAGTATTACACTTTTTTAGGTTGTCCTTCAGTATGTCCTTATATGGCTTCTGTTGTCCACCCATGTTAAAATACCCTTCTTTCAGCTGAGAGAACAAGACCTGTTTTGGGAGGCAATGGTGTGGCATGTGGACATTGTGACCAGTCCAGCGGAATTGCTGATGGATGATCATTGCCTTGATACTAGTGGTCTTTGCCTCTTCCAGGACACTAATATTGGTGCGCCTGTCTTCCCATTTGATCTTCAGAATCTTACGAAGGCAGCGTTGAGGTGCCTTTAAAGTGGTGTCTATAAGTTGTCCAAGTTTCGGACCCATACAACAATGTTGGGAGAATAATGGCTTGATAAACAAGAAGCTTGGTGTCTGTTCGAATGTCTTCATCTTCAAAAACCCTGTGCTGTAAACAAGAAAAAGCTACGCTGGCACAGCTCAGGTGATGTTAAATTTCTGCATCAATATCTGCCTTGGATGAAAGATGACTTCCAAGGTAGAGGAAATGATCGACGTTCTCCAATGCCAGTCCATTGATTTTGATAGATGGAGCATGTAATACCTCATTTGGAGAGGGCTGATAGAATATTTTAGTCTTCTTGATATTAAGAGTGAGACCAAGACATGCGTAAGCATAGGCAAACACATTCAAAATAGTTTGAAGATCTTTCTCAGAGTGGGCAAAGATTGCGTTTTCAGCATACTGAAGTTCCACAATAGATGTTGTTGAGCTCTTACTCTTGGCTTTCAGCTTGCTAAGCCTGAACAGGTTTCTGTCCATTCTGTAAATAATTTCAACACCAGCTGTAAACGTCCCAGCAACTAGGTAAAGAATGACGGCGATAAAAACCACAAACATGATTGGAGCGATGATACAGCCCTGTTTTACTCCTCTTTGTACTTTGAAAGGTTTGCTCTGGGAGCCAGCGCTGCTCAGAACAGTCGCTTTCATTTATCATGAAGCAATTTTAGGACATTGATGTATTTATCAGGACATCCAATCTTAGAGAGTACAGTCCAGAGGGCATGGCGATTCACTGAATCAAAGGCTTTAGTTAAATCAATAAAAGCCATATACAGTGGTTGGTTTTGCTCCTGACACTTTTCTTGCAGCTGCCATGCTGTGAAGATCATATCTGCAATTCCACGACATGGTCGGAAACCACTCTGTGACTCTAGTAAAAATTCTTCTGACAGGGGCAGAAGGCGAGTTGCAAGGATCCACGCCAGAACTTTGCCTACAATGGCTAGGAGGGAGATACCACAATAATTTCCACAATCCGCTTTGTCACCCTCTTCAAGAAAGGGGATAATCAGGACATCCCTCATTTCACTGGGTATCTCCTCCTTTATCCAGATTTTAAGGATAAGCAGGTAAAGCTGCTGAATTAGCTCTGGTCCACCGTCTTTAAAGATTTCAGCAGTTATCCCATCTAGACCTGCTGCCTTGTTGTTCTTCATCTGCTTGGTGGCATTGTGTACCTCATACAAATTAGGAGGGTCTCCAAGTTCATCCCTAAATAGTCGTTGAGAGATTTGCTCAAGGACTTCATCTGCAACCATAAAATTACGGTTAAGGAGATCTTCAAAATATTCTTTCCAGCCAGAATTGATGGCTTCACTGTCCTTCAGAAGTGTGGTTCCATCCTTAGAGCGAAGAGGATTCATACCATGGCAAATTGACCCATAAAAAGCCTTGCTGGCTCTAAAGAAACCACATGTATTGTGGATGTCCGTGAGTTGTTGGAGTTCTTGCCCTTTCTCAGTCCACCATTTGTTCTTGAGTTTTCTGGGTTTATATTGGACTTCCGCCGTTGCCTTGGCATGGGCTTCTCTCTTTATATTGCAATTTATGTCATTCTGCCAAGCATGAAATGCCATTCTCTTCTCATTAATGAGTTGCTCAATTTCAGCATCATTCTCATCAAACCAGTTCTGATATTTTCTGGTTTGGTAGCCTATGGTTTCCTCACAGGCATTGATGATTACTGCTTTCAACTGGCTCTAGTGTTCCTCAGTTTCTTCCGGAAACTCTGATGGGAGCTTTTCTTCTAAGACTGGTTGGAAGTGGTTACACTTAATAGGGTCCTTCTTGAATCTTCAACTTGCGCCTGATCTGCTTCTTTTGCAGCCTCCATTTGGGAGCGAACTTAATTTTCATTGTGGATCGAATAAGGCGATAATCAGTCCAGCAGTCATCAGCACTTGTCATTGCTCTTGTGAGAAGTACATCACTACGATCTCGGGCACGAACTATAATGTAGTCGAGGAGATGCCAGTGCTTTGACCATGGGTGTCTCCAAGATGTTTTGAACTTTTCCTTTTGTCAGAAGAGAGTTTTCGTGATAATAAGTTCATGTTCAGCAGACTTGGTCAGGAGCAGAATTTCATTTGAATTGCTTTTGCCAACTCCTTCTTTCCCGATTGTTCCCTTCCACAGGTCTGAGTCTCGTCCCACACGTGCATTGAAATCCCCCAGAAGGATGAACTTGTCTTCTGTAGGAGTCTCCGATAAAATAGTTTCCAACTGAGAATAAAAATCTTCCTTTACATTCACATTGGCATCCAGTGTTGGTGCATAGGCGCTCACAATAGTTGCCTGTTGATTTTTGGTGAGCCTCAATTGGAGTGTCATAAACGGCTCATTGATGCCAACTGGTACCTCAGAGAGGCACCTTATGAGCTTGTTCTCTATGCAATCGGGGTTCATCTATAGATTTTCCCTTCCAGAAATAGGTGTATCCTCCTTTCTCCTCCCTCTCCTGTCCTTCATCAGCTCTTCTAGTTTCGGACAAAGCAGCAATATCTATGTTAAACCGTCTCAATTCATGAGCAATAATGGCTGTACATCACTCTGGTTGGTCACTGTTTGAGTTGTCCATCAGGGTACGTATATTCCAAGTTCCAAAGTTGAAGAGTTTCTTACATTTTCGACCGCTGAGGTGATGATCCTGCTGGATGTGGCTATCCAGCCAGGAAAAACAGAAGCAAGACTATTTTTAGGGTATCTTTTCTAACCCTCTCCCCATGTGGGGTGAGCAGAGTGGATCATTAAAAGGATTGCTCAGATGTGGGTGCAGCTGCCGAGATGCTCGCCTCAATCTGCGAGCAAGACGACTGTATCACACACCCACTGCCTGTGTGTCGGACTGTAAGTAGGAACTTCCAGATTTCATTGTCCTGTTCCTGTCGCTACTCGCTGATCGCCACTGGACTTTTGACTTGTGCAATGTTATTTTTCCCAAAAACAGGCTGAAGGGCAATCTAAGCATCTAAGTTTGTAAGGGCATTGAAAGTGTTAAGATCAGCTTAGAATGCGTGTTGCTTTTATTTCATTTGACCAAATCTGACTTGTTATGCTTTCACTTATAATCACTTAAAATCTATCTTTGTAGTTAATAAATCTGTTTGTTTATTCTACCGGAAGCAGTGCATTTGGTTTAAAGCATGTCAGAGACTCCCCTTGGGATAACAAGCCTGGTGCATATCAATTTCTTTGTTAAATTGATGAATTCGTATAAGCTTGCCATGTCCAGCGGGCATAACTGGACACTGCAAGACGGAGGTGTCTGGGACTGGAAATATTGGCAAGTGTCATTCAGTTGCACAACCAAGGAGCAGCTTATATGCCAGAGGCCGTGTGTGAACAGCCTAGGAGTGGGGGTTCTCACAGCAGAGCAGGGTAAGACTGGCTCCCAGAG
Organism: Trachemys scripta elegans; assembly: GCF_013100865.1. Lineage (NCBI taxonomy): Eukaryota > Metazoa > Chordata > Testudines > Emydidae > Trachemys > Trachemys scripta. The sequence continues at coordinate 49,457,129 of NC_048298.1, forward strand.
TCGAGGGTTGGAGTGACCTAGCAGATCACCAGTCCAAATAACACCAGAGGGCAACGTCACACTTCACACAAAGAACACAGATAAGGAAAAATAGAATTTTTGTAAGTATATTAAATATATTAAGTGCACTCATTGCCTTAATCTGGAGTTTTGTGGCCGTGTCTAATTGTTAAATTATACCAGCAGCCAAAGTAGGTTGGGAACTTACACAGCGGTTACTCAAAAGAGTCAGTATCTGCTCATACAAACAGAAAAATTTGTGTCATACTTGTTTTTTCTTTTGCAAGGCTTTAATTTACTAGGCTGTTGTGAACTGATAAAAACTGATTTTTGTACTGTGTTGTGAAATTGAGTGGCTTTATATTTGTTGGTGGAAGAGTAATAAAGTGTGGGACAAGGTAACCATTACAATTTGTAGGAGCAAATAAATATACTGTCAGTGTTATAATAAAGGCTATAAGCAGTAAAGATGACTTATGCAGAAGATTCTTGCAACAATAGAGTGTTGTTTTTCTGGAATCTAACACAGGTAAAGATGTTGACAGTGCAAGTATTGATGAGATTACTTGTAGGTGTTAATTGGCCAGCATTGTAATTGGGTTCAACTGAAATGTTAGAATTTTAAATGTATTTGTATTTAATAGGTAATATTTTAAAATAGTATTTCACTGAATTAACACTGACACATTCCAACTAAAAGTGGTTTGTACAGTTGTCTAATCTTTAAAAGATCTTGCCATCATTATATACTTTGTTCCTGTCTGATCTGTAGTGATAAGAAAGCATTGGTCAGTGTGCCCAACACAGAAATATCCAATATGTACAGTCCCTTCTGAATTGTTTCATTAGGTTACAGCCTGCAAATCTTTGGATCTTTTGAGCTCTTCCTGAGGTACAGGGACATTCCTGCTGATTCTGAGCCATCCTGGCCTCTGCACCAATTTGACAGGCAATGCAGCTCTGTTGGATACCCATGAGCAGAAGGGTTCTGCAGTCTGTCTGTATTAAGTGTTAGCATTGCTGCTGGGTGTCAGGGAATCAATGTGTGCTTGGCCTTCCTCATGCCTGGGTGCCCAGGCACATACAGCCCTTTATGATATCCCAGAAAGGAGCCAGTTCTGTATGAGGGAAGAGGGGAATCTTTTCAAGTGTGGATCTCATCTGAGGAGCACAGTCTGATCCCAAGACTACAAATTGCTAATCTCCATCTTCCAGCTCATTCTCAGGTGGTTGAGTGAGAGGGGAATCTTGCAATGTGCAGGACATAGTGGATGGAATTGTAGCAACGAGGTTCCCAAGCTGTGGTGGGACAATAGATAACATGCATGTCCATATTTTGGCACCTGATCATCTTGCCACAGAGTACATCAACAGAAAGAGCTGCTTTTCTGTGGTTATGCAAGCACTGGTGGATCACCAGGGATGCTTCACCAAAATGTTGGCTGGCGAGGGAAGGTGCATGATGCTCACATATTTAAGAACACAGGACTGTTCAGAAAGATACAAGCAGGGACTTTCTTTCCTGACCAACGGATTACCATTGGCAATGTTGAAAAGCCAATAGTAATCCTTGGGGACCCCGCCTACACCTTGCTCCCCTGGCTCATGAAGTCATACTCTAGCCACCTCAACAGCTCCAAGGAAAGATTGAACTATTGGGTTAGCAAGTGCAGAATGACATTTGAATGTGCTTTTGATAGACTAAAAGACCGGTAGTGTTTATTTACAAGATTGGATTGCAGTGAAAAAACATCCCAATGGTTATAGCTGCCTGCTGTTCCTGCATAATAACTTGTGAAGCAAAGGGGGAAAAAGTTGCTACCACAGTGGAGATGGAGGGATTATCTATTGAGTGAGAACAGCCATACACAAGAGCTATTATGAGAACTCTTGGTGGAGCTATACGGCTCAGGGAGGTATTGAAAGAGCAGTGAGCCACAGTAATTTGTTGTGAACTGTGCTTTACCTGGTCCTGCTGTTTTGGGGCCTGTTAGGAATTGTGTGGTGCTTGGTGTACATCTATAAATATAACACTATCAGTGCACCTATTAATTTTTCAGTGCTTGCTGTACATTTATGATTATTACACTGTGTTTGTTATTGATCCTATATGTAGTGTCATACTGTACAGCAACAAGTAAGTTTTCAGAACTGCTAGGTGCTCTGCAGTATATAATGCGAACAAGTAGAGAGGAATTATTTTACAAATAATAGAATTTTATTCAGTGCAAAGAAAACTCTGTGTAATTTAAAAGCGAATACACTTCTACCCTGATAGAACGCGACCCGATATAACATGAATTCGGATATAATGCGGTAAAGCGTCACCCGAGCCCCGCTGCTTTACCATGTTATATCCGAATTAGTGTGGAGCCCCGGGCCCTTTAAATCCCCGCCTGAGCCTGGCTGCCCCGCAGTGGCTGGAGCACCGGGCCCTTTAAATCACCGCTGGGGAAGCCAGTCCACTCCGGCATGGCGTACCGGCCCGAACCGATATAATGCGGTCTCACCTATAAGGCAGTGAGATTTTTTGGCTCCTGAGGATTGCGTTATATTAGGGTAGAGGTGTACACTAAAAATGTAATATATTATTGGCACAGAACTTAACAAGGGGAAAGAACATTCATGTCCATTTTTAACTTCACATACAGTAAACATGTTCATAGGTCAATGTATGGGAACCTTGGTTGGCCTTAATGTCCCCCAGGGGAGTGGTAGGAGTAGGGCTGTGGCCCTGATGCCATGTGGAATGTTAAGGTGGTGTGTGTAGGGAGGTGCTGTAATAGCATCCTCTCTGGATTGCAAAGGAAGGCAAGCTCATGATTGTTGAACATGTAGGTCCACAAGAGTCTGCAGCATCTGTGTTTGCTGTCAGATAAGTCCCATTACGTCCTAATACATCTCCTTCTTCTTTTCCTGCTGAGACTCCAGAGCCTTTCTCCTGTCTGCTCTTCCCTTCTCCAGGCTGTCTGTAGTGTTCAACCTCTAGACTCTTTGCTCTTGGTCTGATGCAGCACTGGCTTTTAGGATCTCATTGAAGATGTCATCCCATGTCCTCTTTTTTTCTCCTCTTTATTTGGCTCTGATATTCCATGGTTTTGGAAGGTTGTAACGGTAGCAGCGTAGATAAAACACACATAGGTACCATTGTCAATATAGTCACAACAGAAAGTGAAAGTTAAGATTCAGAACTTTCTTCCCGTGCTCCTCAAAAGTTTTAACCAAGTGTTTGTGCACTGTGCCACTCACCGCACCAGCCAGAGTGAGTATGGGCCTACTTGGTCCTGATTGGCTGCCTCCTTGAGCCCTTCTCTGATTGGCTGCCTCCTGCACAGCCTCCCTAGGGTTCTGTTAACCCCTTAGAGCCTAGTGTGGGGCAGGTGCCCCACCACGGTGACACAAAAAGGGACACATGCACCCCCACTGGCTCTAATGGGCTTGGAGTGATTTGAGTGCCCTCAAATTGCTCTACAGAAGGATTTTCACACCTGCTTCTCAGAGTCTTTAGCACACGTGATTGGTTTTGGAACTAAGTTAATAATTACTGTTGTGACTATGGATGATAGGATGAACCTGAAGCTTTTCATGTAAGGGGTGGGAGGATCAGTTGGTCTCTTCTCCCTTCGTGTTGTGTCTTTTGGGCTTGGTTTAGCTGATGATCAGAGTCTTTCACTTCTCTTTCTCTGGATAGCTGGTTCAAGGAGGAGAGCAGGATACAACTTTTTATGTTGTGCCTCCCCCTTTCTTCCATGTGGTTAGGGTCTTTTGTAGGGAACAGAGTCCCTTTACTCTGTTGCAGAGAACACCCTAAAATCTTCAAAGGCCAGTTAGCTGTAATTTGATGTCAGCCAGTGGCCTGACATCTTGATCTTGGAGTCACATGAAAGATTCCAGCTCAGTGTGTACGTGTCTGGCAACAGTTAGTTGATAACAGCAAACCGATGTCTCTCAAAAGTAGGATGCAAGAGGGAGCTATGTGCTACGTTGTCTCTTTAATTGATTAATGATTTGCAGAATTCGCATGTCCACTCATTTCCAGTGGTACTGGGAAAGTAAATGTAAGAGGAGGGGGCGAAGTCCAGAGCAAGTGAATGAATTTACCCTCATAACCTTTTGCTTAAAAGCCAGAAAGCTGCTTCAAACTTCTCCCAGTAATGCTAACTTTCATTAAACATTTGGCCAACTAAAGATACTCAGACCTACATCCAAATACAGCTTATGTTTCCTTACACATGGCACAAAAGGAGAATGTGGTGGGTAGGAGACTGAGAGTATATCTATGCTGAAAAAAAAAAAGCGGCAGTGACTCTCAGAGCCTAAACCAAGTGACTCTTGCTTGCAAGGCTCATGCTATGGGGTAAAACTAGCAGCACATGTTTCTGCTTAGAATGAGTATCTGAGACCCTCCCCCACTGCCAGGTTTCAGAGCCGGGACTTGAGCTGGAGTGGGAATGTCTACACTGCTATTTATAACAACAGCCTGAGTCAATTGACCCGGCCTCTGAGACTCAGTGCTGAGGGTTTTTCTTTGCAGTTTAGACATACCCTGTGAGGGAGATACAGGAGGCAAGTGATGATTAGATATACGTAGGGGACAGGAGAATGTGAGAGAGCATAGAAGGAAAATATAAGTATCTTGTCTAGGTCTGAAGAGCGCTGTAGTGCTAGAAAGGAAGCTCCCCATACCCTAGGGATAGGAGTATGAGAGTGGTGGGTAAGCCTGCATTTTTGTTTGTATATTTAAGATGGAATATGGAACCTGAGATGCTGGGAGCTTTCCCTAAAGATGAAAAAAAAATCAGAAGACAGGTAGAAAGCATGATGTATTTTTTTTAATATTATGGTTTTTAAGTCCATCTCATGATTTTGTCAGTTTGACTTATGATGATTGAGCTCTTGGGGTTGATAATAACTGAGTATCCATCCATATCTTGACCATTCGGTATGTTGGAAGATGGTATTACTCTTTGTATGTCAGGTAGAAGTAGGAAATAGAGCCTGTAATGGGTATGTAAAACTCAGGATAGTCATAGAACTATTGGAATGGTTGGCATGTATTGGTCCCTACCATGAGAATTAGAAGTAGTAAAGAGGATGGAAGATGAATAAAAACTCAGCATGCTTCCAAATTACATGTCACAACTAAAAGTCTTAAAAAGTGATTTACATCTTTGGTAAAAGACTAAAACCAAACTGGTCATCCCCTCAGAAAAGACAGTCCATGCTGTTCCATTATGCTTAATTATTTAAAATATATAAGACCTGGTTGCTGATTGATATTTTCTCACTTTTGCACAATATATCGAATGGGTCAGGGTTAGTTTTTATTGTCAAATTTAGAGGTCAAAATTAATTTTAACTATAGCAAATGTGTGGCAAATGACCTCTTAAATCCTTTACCTCTCTTTGATTTTAAAAGTCATTTAAAAATGTATATTCTTCCAGTGCTTGATGCTCACACAAACCTATTTGCCTGAAGCAATGGTAGAAAATAACAAATCAATACTGTAGGACTGTTTCTCTCAACCTTTTTGATACCAAGGACTGGCTTACTGCCTTCTAAATTGTGTCAGGGAGATCTCAGGGACCGGCTCCGGTCCATGGATTGGTTGTTGAGAAACACTACTATAGGATACGTGGTTGCTATTATATGTGGTTGGACATACACAGTTTTGTTACAGTGTAAAAGAACAATCCTGGAGAGAAACTGAATATGTTATATTAAAAAAGAAAGAAAGAAAAGCAAAAGCCAAGTGCTTCTCTTAACTAATTCTATACCACTTTTAATTAGCTTAAAATAAACATGCAGAATATATTTATGTCTTGACAGCACCCTCATTAAAATGTTTTTCGTATCTTGACACATTCCACTGTGAACTCACCAGGGAGCTTTGGTATCACTTAATTTTGAGAGAAATACTTTAACGGCTTATTCATTGGATCCAATTTTTTTTGTAAATCTAGTGTATATTAGAGTGGCTGGTAAATAGGACCCTAAGGGTTTGTTCTCCCATTAATGTGTGGGGCATGTATGCTCAGAACTTCCATTAGTACTAATAAGAGTTACTGCATAATACCCCATATACTGAAACAATAAACCTCTAAATCTTCATTCTCACTTCTTAGAAAAATCGAAGTTCTCAATATACAATTTTAAATCTGTAACTGTTTAGTACTTAGTTCTTAGTTGTAAAGGACTTGCCCTTCAGGCCTGGTTTAAAAAAAATCCAAACAGGTTATTAATTCATTCTAAAAATATTTTCCTGCATATTTAAAATACATGCATAATTTACATGTTGTAGTGTGCAAAATAGTTCTGGCATGCAATTAATAGAACATCTATATGTATATATTGCCATTCTGGAAATCACAGGCATATTGGAAACCTTTGGAGTTATCTAAAGAGAGTCCTCGTCCCATGGGTGGCAGAGGAATTTGCTTAAAAGTTGGGGAATTAGCCAAGCTAAGGAACTTAAACTTACACTTTTTCTAATAAAAGAACAAACTATATTCTGACATTGCAAATTATAGATGACACCTTGAACTTTATAGGAGTTGCATTATCTATTGTGGCAAAAAACAAAAACCCAAAAGGGTGAGGAGGACATACTGAAGTTTCAGAATACCACTATAAATATATAATATGGTAATCTCTTCCAAATCATGTCCTATTTTCAACTCCTTAAAAAATGTTTACGCCAGAAAATTACATTGTATTACAACATAACACGGAGGAGTTGTAGCATCTAACATGGTGTTAAACACTCAGCAGTATAGACAAGGACTGGAGTGTTTTACATGGTGTCAACTAGTCAGTTTTAACCCTAAGGGCAACATAACACTAAATTACAAATTCGCTGTTTGTTGACACTTGTTACTATACAGTACTATCTCAGTATGTAACATGCTAATCTGTGTATTTTAGTTTGTGGCTACATTTTAATAGTCCTAGTTGTGTTTTTATTCAGAACTAGACTGTTATTTCATATGTATTTTAATTTGTTCCTTAATTTTTAAAATCCATTTGACAGTTTTGAGGCCAACATTTCTTTCTTTCTTTCTTATATTGAAAAGTTAGTTGTAACTTGAACTGTGGAACAGCTAATGCTGCTCTACTAGTTTGTATTTGTCTTAACGGGCTTATCAAGGGACTCTCCTGTTCATAATAGTTGAGATGGCAACAAAAGCAAAATAATTGACTGAGTCCCCTGAAGCACAACAGGGCATCCTTTCGCTGCTATTTTTGTGCACTGTGTGTGTCTGGCTGGAAGAACCTTTAATTGTAAATTTTCCTATTCTTGCTTTTTGATATTTTCTCTTGTAACCATAAAGGTCTTTTAATGTGGCTTTCGTTAGATGTGCATGATACTTTTGGGTATATTTGATCAAAGACAACATTGGCACATGGCACGGTAAGAAAAAATAATCCACCTTTAAAAGTTGTTTTTCTTGTCTCAGCTGCATGATTAGAGGGCTGGCCTCAGAAAGCAAAGTCTTAAGTTCTTACACATTTGCTGTCAATCCAGATCAATAGGCAATTATTTCTATTTTAATTCTGAAAATTATTGAACTCCAGCACTTGGTAGTGTCTATTTCAGTATAATTTTCTGGTGAATGCATCTCCATGTCTATTGATAACTGTGCTGCTTTTTTTTTTCTTTTAAAGAAAACAGAAACAAAACAAAAACAGAAGATGCACAGAATAAGCAGCAATAATCAGTGTTTGTACATTATACCTCATTAACCATACTGAATTGTAAGTTTAAAGTATTGGAATCAATGTCTGTTGCCTGTTCATTCTGCCTTGTTTCATCCGTCTCAATTATGTCACCAGGGTGAACCACCAAGTCTATCCAGTTATTTGAACCCCTGTTTATCTGCATGCCAAAATAGTTTGGATGAATATGGTTGTAATGGGTAAGTTTTTATATAAAATATTGTATTAACCACTTGAAAAAAGGGGTCACCTGTAGCGAGGTAGCAAAATTTGCAGATGACACAAAATTATTTAGGTTAGTCAAGCACAGAGAAGTCTGTGAGAAACTTCAGAGGGATTTGAAGTTAATTGTTGATAAATACAAAGTAATGCACATTAGAGGGAAAAAATGAGTTACTGTTATGTCTTATAGGGTTATAAATTAACTGTATTGAATCAAGAAAAGGAGCTGTCAAGATATTTGCTCAATGTGAAGCTATAGTCAAAAAAGATGTTAGACTGCATAAAAATGGAATGAAGAATAATGTGGAAAATATTATAATGTGTGTATATATACATATACACGTTATAATATTTTATAATTGGTACAGCCTTATCTGGAATACTCTGTGCAGTACTGGTTACTCTGTCTTAAAAATGGATATTGCAGAATTAGGGGCAATGAAAACTCTCATATGAAGAGAGATTGAAATGACTGGGATTGTTTACTTTAGAAAGGAGAGGAATGGAGTGGCGTGATAAAATATCTATAAAACAATAAATAGAAAAGGTAGATTGGGAACTCCTGTTCTCACTGACTTAAACACCAGAACAAGAGTACAAGTAACTAAACTAAAAGGTGGCAAATTCAAAACTAATAAAAGGAAATACTTTTTCACATACAGTATAATTAGACTGTGGGATTCATTGCTCCAAGATATCACTGAGGACAGAAACTTAGTAAGATTCAAAGAGGATGTGGATGTTAATATGAATAACATAACTATCCAGGGTTATAATCTTTAATGATTAACGAAGGAGTATTGAAAGAAAAAAGGTGACATGAAGATGTTTTAAACCAGTCTCTAACTCCAAAGAATAAGGATGAGACTGTTCTGGGGAGCAGCTTACCCATATCTGCCTTGCAGTGGGGTTTCTTGCACTTTCCTCTGAAGTATCTGGTGTTGGCTACTGTTGGTGACAGGACATTGGACTAGATGGACCATGAGACTGACGGAGTGTGGTGTGTGGGTGGTAGGTGAGATTTGTGTGGTTTGAGAGAGAGGCTGGGGTAGTTAGGAATGGAAACAAAGTGTTTTTGTTGGGGATGGTGCCACCTTTGTATGCTCTAGAGGAGGCAGACACTACTGTGTGAGGGCGCTGGCTGCATTAAAGTTTGTTGGATTTTTAGATCATGTGATCTCGCCTCATTCTTTCACATATTCCTGATGTTACAACATATAACCTAGGAATTGCTGCCCTGGATCATGTCCATGGTCCATCTAGTCCAGTATCCTGTATGAGTGTGACTGAATGCACCCTTGTATTCACACTCCACATGCTATATAATAATCTTTGTACAAAATATGCCTTGTAAGGCATCATTTGAAAACTAATAACTCGCTGGTCAATAATATCATGATGAAATGTGTGTAGTAACATAAACTGAAACTGGGTCTGAAGTGTGGTTACCAGACAAGTCAGTTTCTCAAAGACAAAGGACTCTACCCAGTTGATGGGCAGTCACCTATCAAATGGCCATTCTTTGACAAGGAATGGGGACAGGAGCAAACAGATTGCATCTTGGTGAACAATAGCATGAAACCTCTTTCACCATGAGATTCCATTACTCCAGTCTCACAGTGGGAATGAGCTTAATAGGGCTAACCCTCAGGAAAATGCATTTCAATGCATGGGCAGTGAGTATCATAGGCCAGGGGAGGCTGCCATGGCCTGTCCATGCTTCGGCCCCAGGCTCCCTCCTGCAGTACCCGCACTTCCGTGGCCCAGGCTGGCTGGGACTCCAGGCAGCTGGGGCCAGGCCATGCCGTCTACCTGCCTGGCACTCGGGGTGCTGGGACTGCACCACCCGCAAAACCGGTGCTCCAGGGCTGGGGGCGCTTGGGTGGCCGTGGAGGGGGGAGGACTAGGCGGGGAGGGGGGGATCTCAGACAGAAGAGGAGAAGATGGAGGCTAGCTTCCCCCAACAGCTGGTGAACCAGCTGCCCATGTTTCAAATGATGTCTGAACTATAAAAGGGCAAACCACCTCAAGTTCTCTCTCCCTGTCCATATCTCTTTCTTTCACCTAAGAAGACAAAAGAAACAGCATTTGAACTTTGGGAGCAGATCCGAGGCTGAGAATTTGGTCAGCAATGTTACTGGAACATGCAGTGCTGGTCGTAGACCAAATGGCACCCCAGGCGAGGAGCATCTTTGGCGCCCCCCATCCATTTTTTAAACTTTTGAATATCTTATTTTTTATTGTATTTGTAGCCCATTTCACAACTTTGATGCACAATTTGCATGCGTAATTTAGCCCTGTCATATGAGACAATAAATTTGCACTCTAGGATATGTAAATCTGTATTTATTTTTGGCATATATAAGCAAATAAGCTTATAGAAACTTTTTAATTTTAAGAATAACTGAAATGTACTAATATCAAGAAATTTAACCGGGCACCAACATTGAGAGGACTAGTATTAAATAGTGTTGCAGTAGGTGACAACCTTAGAATGTTAACACTAGTCCTTTAGTTCAAAAGGTCACTTTTTCACGCCTTTGCTATTGCGAACTGAAGCACAGTGTCAGAGAGATCCAAAGACTGGTCAATGGCATTTTGAAGCGATAGAAAAGCAAGCAATGTCAGTCTCTTGTTGGCCATTGTTGATCAAAGATGTTTTAATGGGCCTGAGCTTTGAAAAGCTGCGCTCACCACTCATGACTGTGCCTGGCAGTGTGAGCAGAGTCCTCAAAGCTATTCACGCATTAGGAAGAGTGTCCTTCAGCTCTGCATTATGATTGAATTGGAGATCTTGGAATGGAGAGTGCTTCCTGTGTTGCAGAATGTGACGGATGTTGTCCAATTTGACATAGAGGTTTTGATCGTTGATGTCCAAACATTCCCCATGTGTCAGCATCCGCCTAAGGTCTGTACAATTGTTCAAGAGTGTTTTCCTGTCCACTGGCAGCTTACTATGATCATACAAACCACCTCAGGTCTTTTTGTGGTGCTTCATTTGTCCAAACCTTTCTTCGATGGACACTCAGGCAGTGTCGATAAGCGAGCAAAAAATCTCCCTCTTGAATTTTCCTTCCGAGCTTCCCATTACCTCATCTCTGCCCTCATAACTAAATGGTCTCTTCTTCTGATGAATTTGAGTTTCCTTGAAGCTGGACTCAACTCCTAAGTTTTAAGCCTTTTCTTTGGCAGCAGTGATGGCATCTTCAAATCTGTTGTCTCTGTAGGCCACAACAAAATCAAGGCAGCTCCTCATCAAAGTAGTAGTGGTTGCGATGTCCATTGACTAAGTTTTTAGTGCCTTCCTTACAACGTTTGTTTGGAACGTTTACTTGTGTCAAACCACAATTGAGACCAGAAATCTGAAGTCAGTGATCTGGTTTGCCAGGTTTTGTGCCTCGTGTTGGATTCCGTCCTTGGCTTTATTCGACTGTGCCAGTTCCATCAGGGCATCATAAACCTCAGTCACTTGGTACCTCACTGGCCTTATGCTGTCAATGCAGCTCTCCCAGCGAATGTCACTTAGCAACTTTATGGTCAGATTGTATTAGATATTGAATCTAAAGAAGATGACACTGCATCTGGTACAAACAGGTTGAGGGAATGACAGCCACAGGGCATGAAGAAAGCTCTTGGATTCAGCGCAAGAATCCTTGCCTGAACACCACTGTTTCTTCTCTTTGTGTTCATGCCATAGTTGTAGCCTTGGCCATGGCAGTCCTGAAACTTTATTTTATTCTCATTCAAAGTATTTATAAACAATTATGTTAGGCCTTTTTGCAGGAGAGACATCCATAGACTGGAAACAGATAAAGTGTTCCTTTACTTGGCTACCGCCATCCTCAGCGTCAACAAATACTTTAAATGACATCTTTTCACTGTGACTAATGTCGAAAGTGTAGTCCATTATTACAGCATAGTACTTTGCTTTGCTGAGCTGCATCAATATGTCATCAAGCACCTTCCTTGCCATAAGGTCAATCAATTTGTTTTAAATTGTTTTGCTCCAGTAATTGTCCATAGCTTTTTTACAAACTACTCGACATAGGTGCTCAGACATGACATCGTTGTATTTCCCAAGGAGCTCTATCAAACCAAGGAAATTACCATTATGTTCAGTGAACAACTTATCTGACAAGTACTGGAAAACCAAATTACTGGAAATCAAGGAAGAGAGTTATTGAGATCAGATGGGTTTCTGAATTAATAATGCACTCATTTTGTGCATCTATGCATTTATTGAGCTGGACTCGACCACCATCCATTTGGAGGTAAAACAGACAGTATTAGGGACTGTGTTCTCCAGTCTTAGACATTATGCATCAAATATTATGCATAAAGCATGGCAAAATAAGTAACAGTGTTTCTTTTATATTGTTGCATAGTTAGGGGTTCAATAGATATCTCTGGCATCTCATTAAATATATCTTTTATTAGTTGCTACTTATACTCTTCAAGTCTTAAAACATAAGTATACTTTCATAATTACACGATAAAAGAAGCTTCAAAATATTGCAGCTGTGTGTAGGGATATTAAAGAAGGTACTAACAGTGATTCCCCCAAGTGACAGTAACCCCCTCATAATTTGTCCCCCACACTTTAAAATCCAACAGTTTCACCAAGTACAAAAATCTCTTGGGTCTTCTGTTAAAACTTAGTAAGCTACTGTCTGTAGAAACCATTGATTATATCTATCCTGTGAAAGATACTTTATTACTATGTAAAACTTACAAACAAGTTAATTGACTTTGTTCTTGAAGTAATTGATACAATGTAAACAAACACTATAGCTGTTAAGTGACTTTCACTTCATTCAACGGCTCCTAGAACAGACCCCCACCCTTTGTGATTAAAGGGCCGAGAGTCTCAAATGAATTAGCACACACCCTGAAAGTGGTGGAGACAGTAAATTAAAATATGGTTAAGATATGGAATGTATGCTGATGAATGCTTGATATACATGAATGGTTAGGGAGGTGCCAGCCTAGAAAGGGAGTATCCATCGGCCGAAGAATGTGTCAAGTGGATGACCAGAAAACCCCTGGAGGGTAAACTGGGATCCACCCCATCACCTGGAAGGATGAGAAACACAAACTTTGGACAGTGTGGAGCCACCAGGAATGTGCCACTTTGGACAGGAATGTGTCATCTGCTGACTGAGTCAGCAACAGCAGGATGAAACAGCTCCCATAGACTAACATAGGAATTAATTCCTATAAGAATGGACTGTAAAGACTGATGACTGAGTCTCTGGTTCTGCTGCCAGCCTCCAGGAGCATCAGGTGCACCTGACACAGACTCAGCTCCATCCTCATGACCAAGATACCTGGCCAGTAACTTGGCATGAGCAACTTCTAGGCTGGTAACTATAACACCTATACAGAACTTGAATAAATGATTGTGGGAATGAACCTCTCTCTCTATATATATATGTGTGTGTGTGTGTGTGTGTGTGTGTGTGTGTGTGTATGAGAAATAAGTAGTCAAACAACGTTGTTTACTTTTATCTTTTGCTTTATCAGTATATTTACAATAAATGTGGCATCTTTGCCTTATTCCTCTTAATAAGATCCTGCTGGTTTTTATTCTATTGGTATAACATGTGCATCACTTCACTTAATTCTTTTATCTCACTGACTGACTGGCAATGCCCCACTTCTTGTTATACCTGCGAGGGTGTGGCTGACAACATTCTAGGAGATTCAAGGATAATGTAGTTCTAAGAAAGTCTGGAAGTTTCCACAAGATTATACAAGATCCAGAACATTCTAGGAGGTTTGTGAAAAATGAATCCACATACAGAATATCTGAAGCATTTTACTTGAAACATTCTATTTTTCCTTTTGTTGCTATCAACAAAAAGAGACCCCCAAGCCTGGTTCCCCTTGAGCCTGGCACCTCGTGAGCCTGGCACCCCCCAAGCGGTCGGCTTGGTTGCTTGACCCTAAATCCAGCCCTGGATTCACCTTGAACCAAGTCTAGTTAAGTTTTAGTACTATGAAGTGCTTTATCTTTATTTCTCTTTTAACCATTTCTGACTTTAATGCCTTATACTTGTACTCACTTAAAACCTATGTCCTTGTAGTTAAATAAATTTGTTTTATTTTTTAATCAAAAATAATTCAATGCTGTGAATTATTTGGGTAATTCCATTATTGGGAGCAGGACCATATCTATTACAGAGGAATCACTTCATATGTCACTTATTTGCAACCACTTCTGATGTGAAACAGTGCAACTGTTCATTAGTGCACAGGCTGTTACACAACAGTTTAGGAGAGAGATTGAAAAAGAATACCATATCCACACACACACACACACACACAAAAAAAAAAAAAAAAAAAAATTGGGGGAATTTAGGTAAGCATAAAGTAATTTCTCAAGTTGGAATCTAGCCAAGGCACCAGTGTTTATATTTTCACCCTAGTGCAACAAGTGCCATGGTATCTGTAATTACAAGAAACATGGTCAGGACCTCAGTTTTATATCTCACTGAAAGGCTGAAGCATCAGAAGAAAAATGTCCTCTAACACCATGCCGGGGCATGGTTCAGTACTGACTCAGAATGAAGGGTGCTTCTTAATAAATTACTCTTATCACTTCCTGAAACACCTGGATTTTCCATGGAAGTCTCCCATTCAAATATTGAGCATACCCCACATGCTTAGTTCATAAAAATTGAGCTCACATCCTGAGGTACAGTAGTATGGCTGCAGGCATACAACAGGCATGCCACATCCTAGATCTATTAAAAAAGGGTTTTCAAAGTGTTAAGCACAGGCTTGCTTTTCTGTCTGGATTTTGTTAATCAGTCACACAGTATGACTGATCCTAAATACTCTTCCAGATTCTATTAAACCGTTAGGAATAAAAGAGCAGGATTGACTGGTTTCCCTGTTCTTCAAATCTGTCACCTATTAAACACGTCCAGCATGACCTGGATAAAAAGTGAGGTCTATGAAACTACACATTGAATGGCTAAAGTTGTACCTTAAAAATATTGAGAGCTACCAATGGGTTATTTTGAAAAGACTTATTTTGTTCAAGAAAATCATTTACAAATTCGGTGTATGATGCATATTTAATTCAGTGTCTTGGACATTAAATATATATTATGTGAAATACAACAGATCTGTCAGTAGGCAGCTTTATTAAGAAATCAGTTTGTGTGAAATTTCAGATATTTGAGTTGTACATGTAAGGACACATTTAAAAGAACAATGTATTGTTTAGATGTATAATGCAGATACTGCAATAATGTATGACTATATGTGACCCTTGATAGATCAGAAATTCAACAGATTAGGAAGATAATTTTGTGGGGGGGTTTCTCTTAGATTCATTGTGCTTTTAAAATTATTTTTATTTTTAATTTTACATAAGTCATTTGACCACCCTCTTATAGTAGCTATATATTCCTGTGGTCTACAAAAGTGTATTTCTAAGCCAGTGCTCTGACCTCTAGGTGAAAAGTTTCAAATGGTCAGGTACTCACAAATCCATGGTTATTACCATGCAGCAGTGAATTTTGGCTGTCTTTGGCACTGGCTATTTTACGCTCTCTCGGGGGAGAGGGGAAAGGTTCTGTAAAAGTGTTCTGAATACATAATACAGTAAGTTCACCAATCATATTGATGTTCATGTCTACATAAACACTTAGTGTGAGGCAAGATAGAGTGTAAACCTGTAGTGCTTCAGTGCGCGCGCCACAGATTAACTGTGTGTGGACCCTGCTGCTGCACACTAAAAGATCCCTAGTGTGGAGCACATCAGGGCACACTGGATTTATGGTTTATTACAACAATCTGTAATCCACTAACATCCTCTTTTTGTCCTATGACTGCAGAGATGTAAACGGACCATGCTACCTTGAGTGGTCTCTTACAATATGTGTTAACTACTTATGCAAAACAATCTGTTCCACTTTGCATTTTGCTGTGAGTCTGGGAGTACCTTTCCAAGACCTGAAGAAGAGCTCCGTGTAGCTTGGAAGCTTGTCTCTTTCACCAACAGAAGATGATTCAATAAAAGATATTACCTCACCCACGTTGTCTCTTTAGATTTATTTTGTGAGATTTAAAAATATAATACTGTTTTTCTGTTACATTTTGTGAGTGTTGAACATGCAGTAAAAATATAAGGAGATTGGTACTTGCTTAATCTTACTGAAGAATAAGAGTTGAGACAAATTTCTTGCTTCGAACTAA
Source organism: Trachemys scripta elegans (assembly GCF_013100865.1). Taxonomy (NCBI): domain Eukaryota; kingdom Metazoa; phylum Chordata; order Testudines; family Emydidae; genus Trachemys; species Trachemys scripta. Next base: position 49,473,276 of record NC_048298.1, read on the forward strand.
ATCTCATTAACCTAAGGCTTGGCGTTAGCCAATTCAGACAAGGGCTACAAAAGAAGTAAAGAATGTATAGGTTTTTCCTATGTATCTATATATGGGGGACAACAGGGGAAAACAATATAATATGGAAGTTTTTATTGATATATATATATATAGAGAGAGAGAGAGAAGGAAATGAATTAATTTGCACCCTTTGGTACTGTAACCAACATTTCTTTGGTGTTTAGTTAGTTTTCATATTGCTAGAAAAATACACACTTTTGTTGAACTCTAATAGACTAATTTAGTAGATTCATAAGACTTAAAGGCCAGAAGGGACCATTAGATCATCTTGTCTGACCTCCTGCATATCACAGGCTATTAAATTTCACCGAGTTTATCCCTGTATTGAGGCCAATAACTTGTGTTTCACTAAAACATACCTTCCAGAAAGGAATCCAGTCTTGATTTGAAGACTCCAAAAGATGGAGAATCTATCACTTGTCTTGGTGGCTTCTTCCAATGGTTGATCACATTCCCTGTTAAGAATGTATGCTTTTTCCCTAATTTGAATTTGTATGACTTCAGCTTCCTGCCATTAGTTCTTGTTATGTCTTTCTCCTCTTTAAAGAGTCCTGTAGCACCCAGTATTTTCTCCCTGTGAAGGTAAGTATTTACTAATCAAAGCACCTCTCAATCTCTTCCCCCCTTTTTTTTAATAAGCTAAACTGATTGAGCTCTTTAAGTCTTTCACCATACAGTAGTTTCTCCTGCCCTTGAACCATTTTCATGGCTGTTTTCTGAACCCTTTCAAATTTGTAAATGTCCTTTTTAAAGTGTGGACACCAGAAATGATACCAGCAGTATTCAAGCATTGGTCTCACCAATGGCATATACAGAGGTAAAATAATAAAATCACCCACCTACTCCTATGCCCTACTCCCATTTATACATGCAAAGATCATATTAGCCTTTTTTGCTTCACTGTCATCTGGGAACTCCTGTTGAGTTGTTTATCCACTATGATCCTAAATCTTTTTCAGGATCACAGCTTTCCAGGATACAGACCCTCATTCTGTGGGTATGGGCTTAATTTTTTGTTCTTATATGGTCCTAGCTTATCATGTGTTTTCATATTTACTTCTAGATTATTGATGAAAAAGATGACTAGTGTCAGGTATATTGCCAGTCTCTACAGAACCCCACTAGAAACACTACCATCTGATGACAACTATTTACTTCTTGAGAGCTGTAAATTAGCCAGTTCTTAATCTATTTAATGTGTGTTTTATTGCTACTGAACTGTTCACATTTTTTAATCAGACTGTTGTGTGGTACTGTATGAGAAGCGAGAAAGTTTAAAAGCCATATAGTGCATATTCTCACACTGTAACTAACTTTCATTGCAAGGTTTTGGGAATTGCTTGTGGCTACAGGGGGTTCTTTTCTGTATGTTTTAAAAGCCACAGTTATAGAAGGCTTTTCCCCTTTTAGCCTTTACACTGGTACTTCAATTGTGTTTGGGTCATTTTAATGAAAAACAGGATGACTCATCTGAAGGTTGCAATAACAACATATTTCTACTGAAATAATAAACAGTGAATGAGATAATTTAATTGCACAAAAAAGAGAGTGGTGGTGTAGCATTTGATTAGTTCTTGTATAGATACCATAGTTTTCCCAAATGGATAAAGTGGTGGATAATGCTGGGTAGCACAGTCTACATCACATGCCTAACAGAAATCAGAGGATATTACGTCACTGTTATTAACTTTATCAACCAAACTTGTAATCGTATCAAAAAAGGGATCAGGTTAATTTGAAATGATCTATTTTCCATGAACCCAGATTGTTTGAGATTAATTATATTCGCCTCCTTTAATTGTTTATCAATCAAGTCTGGTATTCACCATTATATTATTTTGCCTGGGATTAATTACTCAGCCCTATAATTACTCTGGTCATCCTAATTACCCCTTTAAAATATTGACAATATATTAGCTTTCTTCCAGTCCTCTGAAACTTCCCCATTGTTCCAAGGCTTATTAATAACTGCATTAATTGACCACAGAGGTCCTTGTCCAGAGTCTTTTAAAACTCTTGAATGCTGCTTTTCCATTCCTGCTGGTTTAAAAATGTCAAGCTTTAGTAGCTACCGTTTGACATACGAGTGGCCATACCGGGTCAGGCCAATGGTCTGTCTAGCCCAGTATCCTGTCTTTCAACAGTGGCCAATGGCAGATGCTTCAGACGGAATGAACAGAACGATTATTGAGTGATCCATCCCCTGTCATACAGTCTCAGCTTCTGGCAATCAGAGTTTTGGGGACATCTGGAGGATAGGGTTGTGTCCCTGACCAGTTTGGCTAATTGATGGACCTATCGTCCATGAATTTATCTAATTATTTTTTTAACCCATTTGGACTTTTGGCCTTCACAACATCACCTGTCAATGAATTTCACAGGGTGATTGTGTGTTGTGTGAAGAAGTAATTCCTTTTGTTTGTTTTAAACCTGCTGCCTATTAATGTCATTGGGTGACCCTCCCCCCCCCCGATTCTTGGGTTATGTGAAGGGGTAAATAATATTTCCTTATTCACTTTCTCCATACCATTCATGATTTTATAAACCTCTATCATATCCCCATTTAGTCGTCTCTTTTCTGAGCTGAACAGTCCAAGTCCTTTTAATCTCTCCTTGTATGGAAGCAGTTCTCTACCCCTAATCACTTTGATTGTTTTTCTCTGTACCTTTTTCAAATTATAGTATGTCTTTTTTGAGATGGGGTGACCAGAACTGCATACAGTATTCAAGGTGTGAGTGTACCATGAATTTATATAGTGGCATTATGATATTTTCTGTTTTATTTTCTATTCCTTTTCTAATGGTTCTGTTAGCTTTTTTGACTACTGCTGCACATTAAAGAGATGTTTCAAAGAACTATCATGATGATTCCAAGATCTTTTTATTAAGTGGTAGCATCTAATTTTAGACCCCATCATTTTGTATGTATAGTTGAAATTATTTTTTCCATTGTGCATTACTTTGCGTTTATCAATATTGAATTTCATTTGCTATATTTTTGCCCAGTCACCCAGTTTTGTGAGATCCCTTTGTAACCCTTCACAGTTGGTTTTGGACTTAACTTGCACTTGAGTCAATTTGTATCGTCTGCAGATTTTGTCACCTTACTGTTTACTCACTTTTCCCGATCATTTATGAATATATGAATAGATATGAACAGCCCAGGTTCCAAACATATCCTTGGGGTACCCTTCTATTTCCCTCTTTCCATTGTGGAATCTGACCATTTCTTCCTACCCACCTGTATTGACCCCTCAATCTGGAACAGTTCCTCAGATTTGTCACCTAAAAAGAATGGCTCGGGTGTTGGAATCTCCCTCACATCCTCTGCAGTGAAAATGAATGCAAAGAATTCTTTAGGTTCTCTGCAACAGTCTTGTATCCTTGGCCTGGTCTACACTGCGGGGGACGAACTAAGTCACTCTAAGTTACGCAACTTCAGCTACGAAAATAGCGTAGCTGAAGTCGACGTAAGTCGACGTACTTAGAGCTACTTACCATGGTGTCTTCACTGCGGTAGGTCGACTGCTGATGCTCCTTGGTCGACTCCACCTACGCTTCTCACTCCAGTGGAGTACCGGAATTGATGGGAGAGCGCTCGGTGCTCGGTGGAACAATCGATCCCCACTGGATCGATTGCTCCAGAGGAAAGTGTAGACATTCCCCTTGAGTGCTTCTTCAGCACCTTGATCATCCAGAGGCCCTGTTGATTGTTTGGCACGCTTCCAAATGCTGTTAGTTTTTGTGTCTTTTTTTGTTAGTTCTTTAGATTCTGTTTTGGGCTGCCTAATTATACTTTTACTCTTGACTTGCCAGGGTTGATGCTTCTTTCTATTTTCCTGAGTAGGATTTGACTTCCCGTTTTGAAAGGATGCCTTTTTGCATCTCACTGCTGCTTTTACTCTGCTGCTTAGCCATGGTGACTTTTTTTTTTTTTTTTGGTCCTCTTGCTGTTTTTTAGTTGTGAAGAGAATTCTGCTAATGTATCAGGAAGGAGATAAATCTTAGATAAAAATCTCAGTGAATATATTATATCTCAGTAGAAGTATATATGTCAGCCTGCTATGTTAGTCTACTGGGTCAGTAATTGTTCCAATAACTAGTCTGAATGGAATAGAATCCATATCAAGGGCATCCTCTCTATATTAGAATCCAATTTTTTTAAAACTCATATTTTCTTTTGCTTGAACAGAACAAAAGATCATCTGTAGCTACCTTTCAGGAAGAAAAAAAAAGCAGAATTTTGGTGAAAATCCTTCCAGTGCCTTCCACATCTCAGCATAATAAGCCATTCGGTCTGGAACATGTTTTGCCTTTTGTTGAATGAGAAATTTTGAAAGTAGTGATTCATAATGGAAATACTGGCACATTTACAAGTATTTATTGCCATAAATATGAAGCAGTTCTGATTGTTTTTTTTTTTTAAGGAGAGAATACATTGAGGTTGCTCATTTTCATCTATTTCCCATACCTTCTGGAATATGTGCCTCCCCTTTGAATGCCAGCCAAGCTCTGAGGCTTTCATTTGGTTGTTTATTTTTAGATTTTTAAAATGCTTCCATCATAATATCAATGAATTGAAAAGACAAAATACAGTTTTCTTACACTTTCCATGTCAGACACATACCAGCCACCAAAATCACTAATATTTAGTGGAAAAATCTGAGTTATACGATAGATGAGTGAACAGAGAGGACTTTTATGCATTATTGTTAAAATATTGATTTCAGTTGGTTGATGTTTTATTATCCATTTGCTCACTTATCTGTAAACAGGGGTTATAAGGGTTATCCAGGAGATTGATATATGGACACCAAATGGTTTAATTTAGAATATGATATGCTAATTCAGTGCTGTTTGATTTTTGCATCTGTAATCCTTTATATTCTCCTCTTAGTATTTCTTGTTTGAGCAGTAGGATTGGCTGTTAAGTGGCAGGAAATGCAGCTTTAGTGTGGTGTGAAATGAGCAGCTTTATGGGGAAAGTAATGCTATCTTTCACAAACAGGTGAAATAAAGCATTATGATGTGGCTTGCTGAAAATGATAAGCATAAATAAAAATGTTTTCAATACATAAAATATTCATTATATTCATGATAACAGACAGTGTTTCAGAACTTAAACAGTTTCAAATAAACACCTCTTTCCCCTACGTAGTTCAAGTAGAGCAAACTACAGTTCAGAATTATTCAAAGATCATTGCATTCTATTAGTTCCATACTGAATTTAATTTTAAAAGATTAGCTGCAGCAAAGTGAACAAATTACCATTCCAAATGAATGTTATTAGTTAAGGGATTTTATATTATTTCAAAACAAATTGTTTTCTAACACTATGGAGAACCTACAGTTGTTATTTAAATATTAATTATTAGGTTGGAATATTTTTGTATTGCACCTGTGATAATACAACTTCTGTTTATGCATTGAATACAGAATTAAAAAAAAAGTTACAAAGTTTTAAGATGTAATTTTAAATTTTAATAAAATATTCAAAGTAATACTGTAAATAATTTATTCCTAGGTACAGTTGATGTATGCAGTGTTGTAGCACTGTCAGCTCTAGGATATTAGAGAGACGAGGTGGGTGAGGTAATATCTTTTACTGGACCAACTTCTGTTGGTGAGAAAGACAATCTTTTGAGCTTACCCAGAGCTCTTTTCAGGTCTGGGAAATGTACTCAGAGTGTCACAGCTAAATACAAAGTTTAGCATAAGTAGTTAACATACATTTCAAGGTGAAATGGCCAGTCATAAGGAAGGAGTGGAGCCACTTGAAACCTGGGGGTATGTACTTGGCACTGCTCAGCTGTGTCTCTGCTGCCACTATCCATGCTTCTGCGGCTACACTGCTATTTATATTTGTGCTAGCTCGGTGAGAGCTAGCGCAAGGATGTGTAAAAGAGCAGGAGAATCACACCCCTAGCTCATAGTGTAGATGTATCCATAGTCCCATGTCTTCCCTCCACTCAAAGAAGCAGGTGGTTCCTCTAGACCTCTCCTCTCTCTGTTTCTAGGCAGGAGCCTTTTCCATTATGATTTTTGTTTTTACATCCTCTCTTTGTTGCCTTTCTAACAGGGAGAGGATATTTGGAGAACAGGACTCTGCAACAAACCAGTATTTGAGAAGAACACACAGCAGTTGTAGCAGGCCCTGCTAAGATCAAAGGTTATCTTGCATGCAGCCCTGCTGCATGATAATGCATGCTCTCATCCAGCAATGTGGCAGGCAAGCCCTAAACTGTGTGGGCAGAAATCAGCAGCAGGAGCTGGCTTTGTAGTACCTCCAAGCCAGCTGGCCATGGCTATTCAATGCTCCAGGCCAAGGTGAATGATGGCAGCAAGGGATGACTCCAAAAGCAGCACTGTAGCCGTCAAGCTTAAGCTGCTTTCAGCAGCAAGGCATGGCATTTTGGAAACAACAATCCAGAGATCCTTGGGTGTTTTTGCTGTTTTGGCAGAGGTGAAACATGGTGTCCAGGAATGTCTCCAAGGGGTTTATAAGGCATAGGTGCATGCAAAACCTGTGACTCAGGACCCCACCCCCAATCATCAAAAACTGACATAATAACCAGGTATTTTGCACTAGTTGTTTGTCAGGGTTTCAAGCCAGTCCTGGCAGTGGTTGGTATCTTGAATGCCTGCCCTTCACTGGTTCTGTCTGCCCCCCTCTGCCCGAGGGCAGCTCTGATTCCCCCAGGCTCTGAAGCAGGAAACAATGTTTTCAAAAACAAACCTAAAACACCCACTCAACTTCCCTGTATTTGGAGAGTTAGTAAGTTTGGGGGCTTATTTATCTGAAATCCGTATGTGCAGCTTTTCCCCACATGAGATGATTCTTAGGGCTGCACCAGAATTTTCTGTCCCCATGAAGTTTTTCACGCGAGCCACACTATTTATTTGTGTTCCTTGTGTGCCAAGCCCTTCCACAACTAGCAGAATCAGTTGAACACTTTAAATGTAGTCAGGTCATTCAAATTCTGTATGTGCAAAACTAATCCTTGACAAAAATTAAATGCAATTTCAGGATGATTTTGTTGACCTAAGAAAAAAGGTGAAGAGCATCCATATCCACTGATTTCAGATGGATAAATTCAGTAATTTGTCAGGCCTACACATTGTTCATAAAAGATCACCCTCCTGCTGTTGGGGCTCAATTACTCAGGCACGTAACCATTCCTATGGCAGAACAGCACAGTGCTCCATTCAAGTAATGTTGCTGTATGGCTACCTAGTCTTCAGAGTATTCTCTTATCCGTCACTTCAACATAGATATGTTGTCTTTGTCTGATATGACTTTTGAACAGAGAGTTTTGCCATCTCTCTTGGTTTTCCTTCATTAAAACCCTTCATATGGTGTTGGAAGGAAAATGAAGAAAATAAAAAATCAAACAGAACTCCTCAAATAAGAGCTGTTTTTTTCTGCTTGGTTCAGTTTTCTTGATGTTTTAAGTTTCCCTCCAGTTTGTGGAGATTGATTTTACTGCTGCCTACTTCACATTTATTGGATCATGGAGTGCCAGGTGCCCATAAAGGAGAATGGTAAAGTTTACTTACCCTATTTATAATTTTTCTTTCTCTGAAAAGGGCACTTGTTGCTCTATGAGAATCTATCCAGAATGACTCCAAATTTTGCATTAAATTCCAGTTGGAGGGAAATTATCTCAATCCTTCATTTTTCTTTATGGAGCATTCTTACAGAAAGATGGGGAAATCTTGGGATTCCCTCATATTCAGATGTGAGTTTCATTTCCATTTTTTGTATACTGAATGAATAAGTAGATAAAGTATCCTGCCTGGAGAAAGCTAATCTTTTGTACTGTTTATTAATCAGATTTTATAGTTTGTCTTCTCATCCTGAGCAGTTGGTTGAGGAGTTAGAGAGGCAGTCCGTTGTCTGAACAGCTGCACTTGTAGGCACAGTACAGTTAGAGAGAGAGAGCCGCATGCTTGGAATATGTGGAGGAATAACCCAGTTGTAACTGATCACAGAGCACCACATACCCATTTCAGAGATGGATAAATTATGGATAGTTAAGTAAATTTCTCACATAACTTGTTACCCCCAAGAACAGATTGGAGATCCCAGAGTAGCCCTCCTATTCCTTACTTCCTGGTTCCCAAGATGTTGACCTATATTAACCACTTCCTGCACAGTGAAAGGAGGGGACCGCCCTAGTAGAATTGCTAAGATTTACAAAGGATTTCCCTATGCCCTTTAGGAAACTCCCCAGAACAGACTAGATTTGTTTACCCTGGGAGGACATTGATATAGCCCTCAGTTCAAAGGATTGACACCCAGGCAGTATTTTTCCAAAACAGTGTTTTTCTTTATTTAGTGTAACCAACCTTTCCTAATAAAATTAATATAAACCTAAATTAAAACATAAACATAAATCCTTTAGCGCACAAGTATACAAGCTAAAGTACCCAATACTGTAATGTTATACAGTTGGAATGGCTTAAGTGATTATGTTCTTCACATGGTGATCAGTCATATGCAGGACAGTGACGGCAATCTTAATAAACTCCAAACTTTATAGTAAAATAAACATACATACCACAGACACTCATCTTTATTATCCCAAGCATACACATTCATTAACCCTATTTCTGTTCTATATCCTACATTATAGCTAGCATGCTTATGTTCCCTAGTCGTCGTCTCCCTCTGCTCAGTCTAAGGATCTTTTTCTCCTCTATCCCAGCAGCCCACACTGCTGCTGCTGTTACCCTGCAGTTGCTTCTACTTCTTGCTCTTTTAGGTTTCTTCTGATCTTTTTCTGGTTCTCCTTCTTTTCCTGAGCCTAACTTGACTTGACTTCTGCCTGTCTGTTCTGTCTCTAATACAATTTTTGGCCTGTTCTGATTGGTTTATTTTTCAATCCTAGTCTTAGCATACCTATCCTCCAATCACCTTTAAACCCTTTCTGATTGGTCCATACTTATAGACAATCACAACTGGGAAATCTGGCTATCAATCAAAGCTGTTACACAAGTTTTAGTATTATAGGAAGTTTATGATTATGGGATGATGACCCTCACCTTGTTTTGTACTGAGCATGCCTGACTGACCCCTCACTGGAATGATCTTTACCTGACCTCAGTACATATCTGCCTACCAACACACTAGCCATAGGACAAATTGCTTGAAACTGCCAATTCACTGTTCTTGGATGTGTGCCAACATTGTAGGCACATTTAAATTACCAAGCTTTTAAACTATAAATCATCACCTTATGTCTCTAGTATATGCTTAATTGTTAACTTATGCACCTCAATGTTACGGCCAACCTCTGCCACCCCATTTCTTACCAATTTAGTGAATTTTATTTCAATTCTTCCCCTATTTTCAGTTAATGGTAGCAAAGGAATGTTTTCAGTGCTGTGCTTAAGAAACAAAATAGAGTAGCTTAAAATCCTTCCATATTAAACTAGCAATGCTTTATTATTATGACAAATTTAGAAATGAACCTTCTGTAATAAGAGCAAAACACTAAAAATCTCTAAGTTCGTGGGCATTTGAGAGTTTACCAGGTGTTTCTTTTGTCAATAGAATTTTTTTCTCAGTAACCAAATGACAAAGATAAATTATCTTTATTTTTAAACAGCTCACATCTCATTATCTTCTATTTCAAATACTATACTTTACCTTATCACAGATTATTTGTGCATGCATCAGTTCCTAGTTAAAAAAAAAAAAATGTAGTACATACCAGCAAGTCACCCAGCTATAACAAACAGGCTGAGAGAGGCATACCATCAGTATCCTCATCATGCCTCTTTTAAAGGTTGCCAGTTGCATATCATAATATGGAGGGAATTATACTAAATTGTTATAGCCCATCTCCTGCTATAAAAGCAGTCTTTTCTTGGTCTCTGGGATCTTCTTCAACCTGCATAAACCATCTTTAAGATCTAGTGTGAAAAACAAATTGTTTCAAGCTCCATCATCCTACTAATTATCATTATAAAATATGGCAAAGGACAGGAATCCTTTTTACGTATCTTGCTTTCATTTTCTATACTATAATACACCCCAAATCTGATGTTGCCTTTTGCATAACTAAAATTATCGGAAAAACTCAATGACTGATCAAATGGCCTTCCTGATACATTTTGTTAATGGTGTATAAAGCCTGTTACTCTTTTGTATTGGCAGCTGTAAGGGCTCCTTTATAATAAATTGAGACATGTTCACGCCCTTCGCCAGTGTTGGCCTTCTATTGCACATGCACTGTGTAATTTGGTTCTTTGTTTGATTGTGTGAATGAATCCTCATTGTTCAGTAGAACTCCCCCCCCCATTTATTCTGCTTGTCATTTAAATATAAGCATCCAATATAACCTCTGGGAACAAGCCTTCACCCCCTTCTCTCCTAAAGATATAATTTGTGCTAGGTTGTACTAAATATCCTAGTTCACAGTTTACCATAGTTCCATTGTCATACCTTTCTTTAGAATCTGTTCTCTGTCAGAAACCTTTAGCAACCTAATTGAAACACTTGCTTGTTTTAGATCTAATCTGATTATAATAGCTAAAATACTATCTGAATAATTTTCCAAAACAGGTCTGTACCAGCCTTCATCTTTCCTTTGCTGGAAAGTTACTTAGATATATTAGTTGAATTTATTGTTTTGTTTTGGGAGTGGAACAACTCGCTCTTTGCAGATTAGTCACTTACAAACATTTTTACCACCTGCCTTATTTCAAGGGAAATTGTCTAGATTGAATTTGCAGAATTGCTTCTCTGGTGCAGTTATAGTCCATAATAGGCTGGCACCAGGTTGAAGGGGCAAAATCTGTCATCACTTAGTTAACCCCACAATTTTAATTTAAATCTGGTGAGTTAAACAGCAATGAATTTGGTTTCCAACGTAAAATGCACAGGAATTGGAACACTGTTTCAAGTGTAACAGCTATGAAACTGGACCTGCTAAAATGCTGGGGAATAGAGGTGCCAAAATTTAGCAGCCTGGTTGGTTTCAAATGGAAATTGACTGAGAACTATTGCCAAAATGGGAAAATAGGTTTAAGAATTGGGTCGCTGGGATCTGAAGGTGTATCAATCTACACTGAAGTCAGGGTTTGTGATTGCAGTATGTATAGCGTGCTGCCATGGCTTCACTGCTATTGGTACATAAACTTGCTAGTTTAAAGTTAGCTCTGGTATGTCTACATGTGCTGCAGTCACACCTCCAATTGTGGTGTAGACATAGCTTTCCATGTTTCACATTCAGTGTAACAGACACTTTGTCTTCACTAAAAAAAAAAAGTGTGTGCTCTTAACAGAAGTTAGCTAACTTGAGATAAAATCCAAGGGAAGTTTGTAAACTTGTAGTTTCCCATGAGTTAGCAAGTGAAGTTAATAGATTTTCATAAATTCCAAGGCCAGAAGGGACCATTGTGATCATCTAGTCCAGTAAAAAGAACAGGAGTCCTTGTGTGGCACCTTAGAGACTAACAAATTTATTAGAGCATAAGCTTTCGTGGACTACAGCCCACTTCTTCGGATGCAGAAGTGGGCTGTAGTCCACGAAAGCTTATGCTCTAATAAATTTGTTAGTCTCTAAGGTGCCACA